>NW_026067930.1:4537036-4768129 GCF_014885135.2 Alexandromys fortis
TGTACCCTCAGTTACTCCGAGTGACTGACACATGAAGTCCCCAACCACCTTCCAATCCAAGAGGTTCTGGACCTGATTCTAGCTCTCAACACAGCTTTCTGCCACCATCCCCTCATTTCCTCTGGCTCCTGTCTTCTGCTTCCTGCTCTCCTAACTCTCTGCCTGCCTTCTCCCCACACAGACAGATTGGAGCCAGCCAGAGACATGATCATGAGAGGAGAACTGTCTGGAAAGCAGTCGCAGACTCCAGCATGGGAGAGAAGGTTCTCAGCCGAGAAGGATGAAGTGGCGTCCCAGGATGCAATGGACGACAATGGCACCTGCACTGCAAAGCAATTCTCAAAGGGATGCGACCTGCCTGTGACTGAACCAGACTCCTGGGGCACCGTGGATCCTCCCTATGGTTTTGGCGTTAGCCCGCCTGCCATCAAGACTTTCTCTCCCACCATCAGGCGGCCTGCCACCAAGACTTTCTCTCCCACCATCAGGCGGCCTGCCCGTGTCTCCATGTCCCCCGTGATTGACATGCCAGTAGCCTTCTCATGCCCCATAATTTATAGATGTGTGGGTGATGATTATGACCCCTGGCAGAGGCAGCGTCTTCCTGTGCCCTCACCTTGGACATGGGATGCCACCAGCTCTTATCACCAAGTCTGGAGCCAGTGCCCTCCTGCCATGGAGGCACATGCATTTCCTTGTTGCCAGGCACTTCTGCACACTGATTCCTCTTGGTCTAGCTCTGTGACCTTGGACACATTGAGCTACTATCCCCAAGAGAGAAGCCTAGCTCATGCCAACTCGGACGAAGATGTCCAACTGAGAGCCCCACTGGTAGATCCTATGTCAGCAGGGGGCTCTTTCTTTAATCAGTATGGCAATCCAGGTTCTCTCAGCCCAGAACTCCAATCTCTGCCCCCTTCCCCCACTGAAGATATGGAGCCCCAACCCTATAGCACCAACCGCTCCATTCCTCAATCGAGGGCCTGCCGCCGCCGCCTCTTTGAACCCTGATCAGTGGATCAGGGCCCAAGAAGTACTCCAGATGGCCACTCTTCTCTTCAGTCAGATTCCAGCCTCCACCATACACACAAAGATTCTGGGTCATGCCTTGGCTCTCCATTCTACTCTTTTCCTGAGTCTTGATGCAGCCTCCTCAAAGGAAACCATTGCCTTGATCACCACTGGCCCACTAGGAAGAATCAGTCTGAAGATCATAGTGAGGGCTGAAACAGAAGAAGCCTCAGTCTCGGATTAAAGCCCATACCAAGTCATATTGGCCAGCTGGCCACGACACTGTCTGTTATGGATCAGATCACAGTCCTGAACCTTTCCCCTTGGTCAACTTGTTATCCCGGCATCAGATCGAGAGAAGTCAAAGAGTGAAGTAACTGCCTTCACTCTAGAGACTTTGGCCGAACTGAGGGCATTTGTGGATTAATCCTTGCTTCCAGTTTGGGGGTTGGGGACTCACTACCTCTGCCCCAGGATAGGTAGTTAGAGTCTTTGGTTCGAATAACATTAACCCAAGTTGCCTGTAGACCAGAATCCCATCAGAGTCCATGGTCACTCTTGGAGTCACACACCCCACTGCCATTTTTTTCTGCAATAAACTCCAGGTTTCCTAACTACAAAAAAAAGTGATCAAGCATCTGGACCAGATAAAGAGGAAAGCTGAACATAGTCCTGAGGAACACCATGCTCAGAGGAAGCAGATCAGCTTTTGTGAACACAGTGCCTCCACTACAGTACACAATAGTATGCAAAACGATGCATCTCTATTTAAGAGGACAAACAAGATGTATTTGAGTCTGTATAATTAACCATGTTTCCCATAATCTCCGAGAAAGGCAGAATTTAGAGAAGCAAGGAGATTGTATACTACTGACCATAGCATATCAGGAATGTGACCAACCTAATTCTAGACAGTTTTAGAGCTGACTGGACCAGTTATCTCTAGAGAATCTTCTCTCCAGTTCTATGATCCACAGGAGTCAAAGGCCTCCAATCCATGGCTGCCTCAACAGATCCAGCAGTTAAGCCATCTTAAAATTGGTGGCCCTGTTATAACAGTGTGCAGAGCTAGGCAGCTTAGAAATGGAGACAAAATGTTAACTTTGGAGGGCCCTTGTTCATCCCTCTGATGGGTGAAGTTTGACAAGGGCACTCACATAACCAAGAACATCTATCAGACCCTCCTAGTAACAGAAACCAAGTTAAAGCTTGGTCCAGGGACCGACTCAAACTTATGTAAGACAGTCAGATTCCAAGCAAGTCTCAGACAATAGATGGCTAGTGATACAGAAGTCACACAATATGCTACTGAGATAGGAACTTAAGTCTTCTAATTGCCCTGAAGCTTTGTTCTGAGGAACAGGAGCTTGTTCTACTCAAATATACAATCGTGTTAGCTAGTAGAGATCAAGCTCATACCATGAACACTAAACAAGGCTATTAAGGAGAAACAAGTTAGGCATGGAACTGGAGTATTCAAGAAGGTAGTATATACAAAAAGTCTAGCCCAATAGATCTTGACTAATCCTCACTCCATAGCTGAAGATATGGAATAATTTTACTTTGGGATGAGACAGGGTATTCCCCATTGAGTAATATTCTAGTTTTGATTTTCTGTTGCTGAAAGACATTGACCAAATGAACTTCAGGGAGAAAATTCTCCCCTCCTCCCCATTTACAGTTCAAGTCACAGTCCATCAATGAAGAGCACACAAAACTTTGGAGCCCATTGTATGTTGGGTCAAGTACTCCTGAACTGCCCGAGTGGTTGATATAACCAGTGTTACTCCATTGGAGAAAAGCAATTTTCTAGCAGGAATAAATGTTCAGTTAACCTTTACCCTTAGTGGGTTTTTTGTTTTGTTTTGTTTTTCAGACAGGGTTTCTCTGTGGCTTTGGAGCCTGTCCTGGAACTAGCTCTGTAGACCAGGTTGGTCTCGAACTCGCAGAGATCCGCCTGCCTCTGCTTCCCGAGTGCTGGATTAAAGGCGTGCGCCACCATCGCCCGGCTTTAGTGGTTGGTTTTTAATTAGAACAAACTACCATATTAAAGTTGGTCAGGACAAATCAGAAGGGATGCACAAAAATCACTTTTGCACATGCAGGAATCCCATGAAACACTAAACTGGAAGCCATAGCATATACACTGAGAACCTGGTTCAGGCCAGTGCAGCAGGCCCTATGTATGTTGCTTTAGTCCAAGTTCAAATGACCTTTGTTCATACTGATTTAGAGGGCCTTGCTTACCCTGTCCTACATGCCCCTCTGGCTCCTACAACTCTACTTTCCTTTCATTGGGTTCCCTGAGTTCTGAGGGGAGATATTTAATGGAGACTCCCATTTAGGTCTGAGTCTTCTAAGGTCTCAACTCTGACTGTGGGTTTCTAGGTTTCCCATCTGTAGGTAGAAATTCCTGATGGGTAAACAAGGCAAACAAGGCACTGATTGAGTCTAGCAGAAATCATTGTCATTTCATAGCTATACATTTTTAAGGCTAGTATATTTGGTTCTACCCTGGGTCCCTAAGCTATCTATAGTCTCTGGTTCTTGGTCATCCAAGCAGTGTCGGGTATGGCTTCCTTATTGTGGAGTAGGACTTTAAAGTCGAATTAGTTATTGATTGGCTATAGCCATAAGCTTTGTGCCAACCATTGCCCTGGCATATGTTGTTGTCCTGCTTTTACTACTCAATACCACTACCCAAGGATAGCATCCATTCCAGTGGGCTGGGTCCTCCACCTCAAAGTCAAAAAATGAAATGCTCCACAGATGTGCACAGGGCAATCTAAAGGAAATTCCTCAAGTTTGAGGTTCCTTTTCAGGGTGAGTCTAGTATGTCAAGTTGATGAAAATACTGACCAATGAAGGCAGTCACTTTGAGGCTGTCTATCTGTAACTATTGCTCATCTGGAGCTTGCCATGTTAGAGACAGATTAACCTCAAGCTATCTTGCCTTCTGTGCCTCCCAAGTGCTTGTGTATTAAGAGGAATTACCACCACATGGAGTCTCATTCTATTTTTATGACCGAGTATGATCCTGAATGAATAGTTTTATCCTCTGAACAATGTGCTTGGTCATTATAGGTCTTAATCAGGCAATATCTGGTTCCCACTATCACATGGTTTCCTCCAAACATGACATCTGGTACCACAATCAATGCCTATTCTGAGATCCTGAGGGAGAGGTCTAGAAATGCTCAAGAATTTGTAATTCATGGAGGACCCAATAGTCTCTTGGAGCCAATTTAGGCAGGTTCCAATGAATTTTAGAAGGTCAAGTAAGGTTGACATAGAGGTTCATTCTGTGGTTAACTTTTCACGCCAACTTGTCAGCTGCTTTCTCCATTGTCTCACTTCCCACTGCTCTGCAGATGCACGAGGGGCTGCTTTCCAAGGACACTCACCAACCGTTAAGCAGGGAACTCACAACAGATTCCATTCTAGGACTCTTAGGACAGGATGCAAAGCTAGCAAGACTCCAGCTCAAGCCACAATGCTAGGCTTATGCTATGAAGTCTTGAAAATGGGACTTCTGCTGCAGCATCTGGAAGAATCCAGAAGAGATGCCAAGAGGATTTGGGGCAAAGCTTCCCATTGAGATCTAGCCTGTTCTGTTATGTTCTTGCTCTTTTTTTCTGGTGGCAATTTGTAGAGTGCCACTTCTCAAAAGCCCAAATGACCTTTCCAGTGGCCAGACTACATCACTACCTCTCTAATCTCAAGCCGGTAAAACACACTGGATGCAAATTCTTAGGTGATCTGTCCTCATAAGTGCAGTTAACCAAACCCACGCAAGCTTAGGTACCACGCCTGCATGGCCTGGAACTGAAACTGAGTGAAGGATGTCAGGATTAAACATGCATACACCTCAAGCTGCTGGTAGAAGCTTTATTGTACAGCACCCATGGAGGTTTTATACCTAACCCAGCAGGGTGGATCAACAGGTGAAGCCCTCATCACCTGATACTTGGTTAAGGTCAGGGCAACGCGTGCTCAGGAAGCAGGGTTGGTAAACAACTTTGACACAGCTCTCAGAAGCTCAGATAAAGAGGGCAAGAAAAGGTCACTAGAGGGGAAGAGCAGCTGGAGGCCAGAACGTTGAGCCGTTCCAACACTTAGGTCAGAAGTTCTTAACATTGACTCAAACCTCTGTTCCAAAGGCCTTTTTGGAAATATTTGTTTCAGTGGTTGAGCTATTGTGGCCCATTTCAGGAGGTCTGCCATACTAAGGTCTCCCAGCATGCAGAGTTGTGCAGGTTTAAAACAGCCCCTGTGGTTAGAGCATCTGGATCCTGACGACCCAGGCTCCTGGTTTGGGAATCATCACCCCAGTTCCTTCACTGGCATGCTGTTGGGACTGCTTGGAGTCCTGGCCCCTAGCCGCTCTCCCCTGCTAGTGACTTTTACTTGGCCTTGATTTGAGCTACTGAAAGCTGTGTCCAGCTCTGCTTCCTGAGCACGTGTTGCCTTGTCCTCGATTAAGGATCAGACGACGAGGTTCTCACTGCTACTCACTTGACTGTTAGATATAAGAGCCTCCGTGATACTATTCAATAAAAGGCTTCTTTACCAGTTGACTAGACGTGTGTGTGTGTGTTTGCTGGGTGTGTCTGTGTTTCAGTCTCCAGCTCCTTGCCCTAGGCTCACGAGTGGTCCTGTAGTGCAGGCGCTGTAATACAGGAGTAGTGTCGCCCTGTCAGTCACGTAGTACAGGCGGGCAACTGCAGCACGCAACCTCTGTATTGGCACACAATGGAAATAAGTTTTAGAAACCTTGGGCCATGGATCCCAGTTCTCTATCTTGAGCCCAAAGAACTAATGTCTAGGCTTAAAATAGAAGATGTGCTGAGCCAAGTTTGGATTTGAGGGAAGTTGAGAATCTGACCATTATAACTAAGGGGCTCTGAGGTGGTAGCATCCTTCAGGCAAGCACAGGTTCTCCAAGAGCTCTCAAGTTGCTTCTACTGTCCAGACAGCAAAGGGCTTCCAAAGCCCCAAACCTATCATGCGTAAGTCACAGCATCCCACACAATGAAGGACTCCAGGAGAGGTACTTGCACAGTTGAGTTTGTCAGTGTCCCAAAGCCCTGCATCTTGGCATTACTAAAATGCGAAAATCTAACAGCCCACACACAAGATCCGAGACTGAGGTCACATTCAATGTACATGGAAAGAGACCTCGACATGAAGTAGCTTTTAAACATCTGCAGAAAATTGTAAACTCAAAATGGTGAAAAGACTTCAAGTTGAGGTCCCACAAGTTGAGGTCCCACATACTGATTATAATCTGTAGAGAGCTGCATTGTGCCGCACCTGATGGCTATGTAAAGCGCTGCGTGGAGCCGCATCTGATGGTGCTGGCTCTGCCCTCCGCGATCCCGAAAGCGAGTGCTCTGTGATAATCAACTCCTAATATTGGCTAAGGCCTGACTATTATCACGCAATGATTGTCAAGCTGCTTGCATATGCGTGGACCTATGGGTAGTGCCCACCTGGCAATCCGGGGTTCGTGCCTTTTTAAGGGCTGGGAGAGGTTTGCCCGGGGGGAGGGGGGGAGACAAGGTCCTGAATAAACTGCTTGCAGAAAGAGCTCCGGTGTTGCGTCTTCCTTGCTGGTCGAGGCGGGTGTGACAGTCAGTCTGGGACATGTTAAATCCATATAGAGAGACCCTGGAAACATTCAGGCTTCTCTACCACCCAGACCCTGACTGCTTTTATCTGCTTTTATTAAATGGGTCCTGAGATAACTACTTCCTGATCTGAGTACACTCAAGAGCTGGCCAAGGGCTTGTCTGAGAAATGGCAGATAAGGGCAGAGATCAGTCAAGATTAGTTTTTCTTCAAACATAAGTCCTGGCTAGATTTAAAATCCACTCCCAAGTCTCAAAGTTGAAACTTCTTAGAATCGGAGTCCAAAGAAAGCACTTAAATGAGGTCCTTTCCAAAATTTTAAAATTCATACCATAAGAAACCTCATGAATGCAAGCCACAAATTGCCCCAGGATTTGTGTCTGCATTTGCCCTACACCTAGAGAAACCAGCAGACACTAGCAGCTAATCCCAGAAACTGAACAGTCACCAGGCTGAGTTTCGGGAGCTGTACAGTAGACCAGGACCAGTCTGTCACCTGAGGAATGTGCTGCATAAGAGCTAGGTTAATTCAAAAATGAGCATGAAAGGATCCAGAACAGGTGAGATAACATGTCTGCAGAGATCCCCTCAGTCGCGGGGATCACAGGGAGAGATTGGAGAAAGCAGACAAACTTGCAGCAGAGTCCTCAGACCCAATTGTCATCGATCACAAGGATCAAGAGTACAAAGGAAGGTGGAGAGGCAGAAGGGACACATCCTTAGAGACTCCAGCAGTGGAAAAAGGAAAAACTACTATTAACCATGTCTAAGATCATCGTCTCTGAAGAACTCAGATTTAAGAACACGAGCAAAGCTCAGATAGAACAAGGCTGGACCAGAAAGCTTTCCTGGCAGAGGCCACTCCACTTCCTATTTGACTTGCCTTTATTCACACCTCATCTGGTCTCTAAGTACAAAAGGACACAGGTCTGGATGGAGGAATCAGGATGGCTCTTTTCATGCCAGCTCCATTAACGATAGCGTGGAAAGAATGGATTCTAAGGCATATATACATTGTTCCACTTCCAATGTTGCTTAGAATTCCATGTAATGAAGGCATTAAAGGACTTATCGAATTGGGAGCCAAGCACTGACTCTACAGAATTCCTGTGGTCTTTATTTCCTACATTCCAAGCAGTAGGAGGGGAAGTCTAAGTCTTTCTACTCTCTGGGTTATTTTTCCTTAAGACACTGCACTGCATCCAAGCTACGTGTCTTATGAAACTTGACAGGATCCTGCTGTCTAAGAACAACTTGGCCATCCCATGTGTGTAGTTAACTTTTCTTGGCTATTTGGTTCCTTGCGGGGCATAGGGGTTGCCATCCAGCTCCCAAATACAGAGGCTTATTCTTATGATGCCTGGTCTTTGAGATTCCAGGGCCCCATCCACATTCCTGCAGCTGGCAATGCAAAGCCTGAAGAGACCTTGGCCATCTACTTTGCAGGACCTGCAATTGGCGTTCTTCCCCCCTCCCCCACACTGAGGCAGCCAGCACTCTCAAGCAAAAACGATTAAGGTCCTGGCTGCAGACTGGCCCTACCCCCTTTGCCTTCCCTGTTGGATTGCTGATGAACAACCCCAACTTGGAGAACTGCCAAGCTATACTAGATAATATAGGACAAATGGCAGCTATGGAGGTTTGGGCCCAGAAGGCAGAAGCCTCAAGTGGTAGACTCAGGGATGTGCGGACTGGAAGAGGGGAGAGACCACTTAAACTTTGCCGGAGAAGTAGTGAAGGGCCTTCTCTAGATCCACACTGAGGGGGCATTTGAAGGTTTGTCACTGAACTTCAGAGCTCCCCCAGTATGAAGACCAAACAGTTGCTACAGTGGGCAGAGAAGGGGTTCCCTGCAGCTGTGCTGTGTGAAGCTGAAGTTTGGAACGTCAGTCTACAGGGTCAGGGAGGTCCTTAAATTTTCTACGGCCAGAGTTCATTCATAAGCAGGAAGGGCCTGCCTGCTGGACATAGGTGCTGAAGTATCATTACCCCAGAATCTTGGCATCCATATTGGCCTCTTCTAAATGTAAACATTCAGCCTCTGGGAATTGGAACCCTATTTCGAGTAAGGCAGAGCACGAGATAGGTTGAATGTATAAGGGCCAGAAGGACAAATAGAAAAATTAAGGCCATATGTAGCCAATATTGCAATAAATTTATGGGGTCGTGACCTATTACAATAATGGAATACCCAAATTAACATTCCTGCTACTTCTAGAGCCTATATTTCTGAAAATATTAAAAGATATTACAAATGGAGAAAACTGGCCGGTTTGGGCCATACAAGAACAAGCAATTGAAGTCCCTTCAGAGATACCAACAGCCTTGCCTCTAAAATGGTTGATTGAGAAACCAATATGGACAAAGCAATGGCCTCTAGCTGAGGAAAAGTTAACAGGCTTTAGAACAGCTGATACAAGAGCAATTAGATGCTGGACATATAAAGAATCTACCAGCCCTTGGAATTCTCCTGTGTTTGTGGTTAAAAAATCAGGTAAATGGAGAATGGTGACAGATCTCAGAGCTATCAACAAGGTTAATTCAACCTATGGGCCCTCTGCAATCTGGAATCCCTTTGCCCTCTTTATTACCAAAAGGATGGCCTCTCATATTGATTTAAAGAACTGCTTTTTCACTATACCTTTACAAACGATGAGAAAAATTTGCCTTCACAGTGCCTACTTAACAATTCTCAACCTTCCAAGGAGGTATCACTGGGCCGTCCTCCCCCAGGGTATGTTAAATAGCCCCCTCCTTGTGCCAATATTTTGTGAATCAACCATTGCAAATGATCAAGAAATTTCCCAAATCACTACATGGACGACATTTTGTTATCCGATTCAAACATGGATACCTTCACCATTTCTTTGTTCTCCAAACTGTCTCCAGCTCCTCACACCATGGGCGAGGTCTCATTTTTCAATACCATATATGAAACAGTTTGCTTAGGTACCTGAAGACACCCCCTACACCTGGAATCCCCCATCCATCTCTGGAAGTTCTCAGACTTGGATTGCTTTGCCCAGTGGAGTCTGCATCAGCTTAAGCTTCTGAACTTAAGAAAGGTATCATTGTAAGTGATTTGAATTTCATGCCTTGCAGATTTTAGTATTGCAGACACTCTGCAGATGCTGAAAATAAATTATAGGATGAAGAACCCATCTCCCTCAGGGGCCTTTCTCCCTGCCCTGAGCCAATGCTCCAAGCTCACCAGAATCTTGATATTTCCAAGGTCCTGAAAGACATTTTGTTACACACTGCCAACCTAAACCAGTTGACCAAAGTGCTGTACACTGCTCCTAAAGAGGCCTATAATTGCTTTGGTTATAACAAAGTAGAGGAATTTTCCCAATGTGCTGGTCTGAAGATCATATTACTGAAGATCATATCACAACACTGTAAAAGGCAGCTCAAGATCAATCCACTTTGGTAGCAATGCTGGGTTATGACTGTTGTGTCTATAAACTGGAGACCACACTTTGATTTCTGACTAAAAATTCCTTCTGGGCACTAAAATGAAATGCAGGCTTCTCATCCAAAGGACCCCATGACATGGTTTTGGACATAGCTTCAATTTTGTCTTCATCACACTGAGCAAAGTGGGGACAGAACATGGGGCGGACATTGAGCACATCGGGGCAGTGAGGTTAAGTGTCTTGTGAAAGTCAGAAAGATTTATTGTCTCCAGATGTAGCTCTTGTCGGGACTGGCTCTTCAGAGACTTGCTCCCACCAATCAAGTAATGGTCAAGTTTGGAGAACCTGATTTTCTGTGGTAGGCTTCTAAGTCAACCTGGTTCTCAAGATCATGACCAGGACGACAGTCGTTTGGAAAAAGTTTTCTTGAATATTGAGGGGATCTGATATTGTCTTCCCACTTGCGCACCTCCCATTGGGTTGTATTATGTATTCAAAGCAGCAATGTATGCAAAGCCAAAATTTAAGGAAGAGTTTTTTGCTGAATGAGCAGCAGATTACAATCCAGACTATTCAGGCTAGGAGGAGCCACGGGCACAAAGATACCTAAAGCAGAGAGCAAAAGACAAGAGCAAAGGAATAGGGGATATGCACCGTGCTTTCCCATCCTTTTTAAGATAGCCCAGGCTAGCCTTGAAATCATCCTCCTCTTCCCTCCACTTACAGATTAATGGATCTCTAACAGATACCAAACCCAGCTTGTAGGCCACCTGACTGGGCACACACTTCAGCGCCCCCAACTCTGGCTGGCCGCCTGCACATTAAGACCTCCAGGAGATGGACATAGGTCCCTGTCCTGTCCTAAAGGATTGCCAGTCCCTAGGCTGGAAACTAGGTATTCAGGCAGCAACTTTAATATCACTGAGAGCTAAAATTTTAAACTAGATCTAGGACAATAAGTGTGGAGGGCCCTAGGTTTGATCCAGAAAATTTAAGTTACAGCAACTTATTTGAATCAACTTCTCGGACTCACATCAATATAACACTGCTTCTCCAAGGTGCATCTGCATCGATACTGAGTAGAAACCCCAGATCTGTGGCCCCAGGGAAACCTCACTTTTCATGATTAGAAAGCAGTTGAGGCAGGTCCACCACCTGCTACCCCCTCAACCTGATGTGAATACTTCCACGACCAGTATTCACATAACTTTGTTACTAGTATATTTTTCCTCTTTAATTTCATGTGTGTGTTTTCCCCTCATGCAAGTTTCTGTACTATATACACACCTAGTGCTGCCCCCCATGGTTTCCCCAAGACCACCGCATCAAAATCCCCTGAGAATTAGAGCTGGTTGCAAGCTGCCATGTGGGTTCAATGAATCTGACCTGGTTCCACTAAAGAGTGGTCCATGCTCTTAACTGCTCAGCCATCTCTCCAGCCACTGTTAAGACATTGAGGTAAGGTTCCTCTAGTTTTTTCTTGAAGACGGAACACCTTATAGCACTTGCATCTTTTTGTAGGAAAGACCAAGAAGGTTAGGTCTGTATTTTTGGCTTTTCACCTGGTACCTAAAAAATTTAGAATTTCTACATAGAAAGTCAGGTCTGCTGTTACATTATCTGCGATCTGGCTACTTTGGAGGCTTGGGACAAGATCAAAGTTGAAAGCCTGCTTATTCTACAGAGTGAATCAAAGGAGGTTTCAAACTTAGCAAGACTGTCTCAAAGATGGAGATTAGGAGATCAAGAGAGTCCTGAGCCTCATTAAAATGAGACCAAGTCTTGGGATTGTGTTGCATTCACTTGAGTTATTGGGCTAAGGGTTACATATAAGTCCCCGAACCACCGAGGATGTTGCTAAGGCAATGGGCAGTCACTGCAGGTCACCATTGCCGAGTCCACCCTGCAACACAACTCATTGCACATGCAAAGGCAAGATGGAGCCTACGTGGACCCTTCATTGTCGTGAATATTTTGGTGCAGGTGTGTGGATCCACACAGGTCCAAAAAAAGACTGACATTGAGAATAAACTTAGTCTCTGCAGCATCAGGGGGCCCAGTCTCAGTGAACTGAATGAAGTGCCTTCCCTTTGCCTTTTTCCTCTATTTACACTTTAACTAGTAGACTTCCATATATAAGCTGATAGAAGCCGCCAACAAGACAATGCCAGGTGCAAGTATTTATTCACCGGGTACCAAGGGTTTCTAGGCTTCCTCTAAACCCAGTTTTACAGAGGCTTTGGATCCATGGGAAACCAAGTCAAGATTCACCTAGGACAACAAAAGGTATTATAACACAAAGGAAGGACTACGGGCTGTGTGAAATCTCCAGAGCCAGACCAGGAATAACCCAGCAGGGTTTCCATGGCTAGTGGAGGTATTTGGTGTCCCTCTGGCAGCTGGGCCAGAGGGACCTTATGCCACATTTCAAAAACACTAGAAAGTACTCTGCATGCTACCAAGAGAAATGTAGACACCAACCCAGCCACAAAGTACTTTGATCTAAGTTCTCTGCTGCCTTCAAGATATGCTAGGGCCATGGTAGGCACAGACATTGTAGGAATAGGCCAACCTACCAAATTCCTGACTTAAGGCTCACTAAGACAGAGCCTGTATCTCTGACAGTCCTATGGTGACAAAGAACCAGAGACTAGATAGCGCAGAGACATAGGTTAAAAACCAAACACTGGTCTACAAAATGAAACCTAATGATATTCTGCCACACTCAGATCAGTGCCTTGTTCCT
This sequence comes from Alexandromys fortis, assembly GCF_014885135.2. NCBI lineage: Eukaryota > Metazoa > Chordata > Mammalia > Rodentia > Cricetidae > Alexandromys > Alexandromys fortis. The sequence goes on from NW_026067930.1 coordinate 4,549,841, forward strand.
TCAGAGAAGCAAAGCATCCTCTCCTGCAGTCGATGGAGAACAGGCACAGACCGATATCCAGACACGAAGTAGAGTGTCTTTGGAACACAGCCCTAAATAGGATGTCTTCATCAAATCCCTCCCCGCCAGCTCAAGAAGCTCCATGGAAAAGGAACAGTAAGATCCAGAAGTGGACAACAGGAAAACAAGGCCCTCTGAAGTAACTTGAGCAAGGCCCATATGAACTCAAGACTGAAATAGCAAGCATACCACATGGGTCTGCACACCAGGTCTTCAGCCATGTGCACACGTGCACACAATAGCTTTCAAGCTCAGTGTTTTAGAGCTCCTGAGCATGTGAACCAAAGTCTTATTCTTGTGCTTGCTCTTGAGACCCTTCTGTTGAGTTGGCTTATGCAGCTTCAATGTGATAAAAGTTTATTACTGTTATGCTTGGTTGTTACCTTCTAGAATCCTGGTTCTTTTCTAATGAGATTAAGGGAGAGGATCCAGGGAGTGCAGGGGAGGTGGGGAGAACTGGGAGTAGGAAGATGAAGCTTTCAGATTTTATAAGAAGTCTTTTTAAAATATACATCTAGACCCCTTTGATGCCAAGATGTTGTCTAACATGCACAACTCCCTGGGCTTACGTGTATTAAGACTGCACATGTTAATGAGCCCCACAAATTTCAACGACTCTAGTACAACATTTTACAAAGAGTTAAACTTTGATCTTTTCAAATTTAGCCCTAATCCTAGTGATATTTCCAAAAACTATATTTACAACATGTTCCCAAAAATCTTAATTACCTCAGTGCTTTTCCAGTCTTTCTAGACTAGAAAAAAAAATCAACATTTATCCTTATATTTCTGATTTCTTTCAGCCTCTAAAAAGGTCAAGTGAACTATCAAGTTTTGGGCTCAGGTAGTGGGGCAGGGGCGGGGCGGGGGTCACACAAAAATGGGGACAGAAGTCTAATAAACTAGAAAGCAAACTTTATTCCAGAAACCAGATTTCAGGAAAATAAAAACATCTCCATGGGGCACAAAAAGTTTCAGCTAAGACCACAGCCAGAGATGATTTTTATAAGGCTGTGGCAAAGGCCAGTTTCTGAACCCAGCTTCTTATAGTAAGGTGTACTACACTAAGCATTATGAAGTCTGAACAAAGGAATTTTTACAACAAAGGTAAACCTCAGATACAGATTACCTTCAACTGAAAAACTGTTAAGATTGTAAAAACCAGTGTTTGTACTTAACCTGTTGCCCTCCTTGGTACTTTTCCCAGGTAGTTTCCCAGGTAGTGTTTCCTGAAGTCCTGTGCTCTCCTCCCCACTTTTGCTGCGGCCAGTTTTACATAGCAGGGATGATGTGTAACCCAGGTTATGTCTCCATTTCCTAAAAGTTGACTCAGCTCATATCCGTAGGCTAGCTCTGTTCGCAGAGAGATGCTTTGGCTTTGTAAATAAAGCTATGGGTTTTTAAAGCAAAGTAACTCACTGTTAATAGTTAATCCTTAAAGCTGCTTGATCACAGTCTGTTCTGCTGACCAGTCTGTTCTCATCCTCCTAAGGTTTTAACCAACTTTTATTTCTACATTCCGGAATCTACATTTTTATATTCTTCTTGGTCCCTTCATCAAGCACACTGCGAATGGAGTCTCTCATGGACCCAATCCTGCACAAACTTAAGCTTAGCTTTGTAACCATGAAAGTTGTGCTCAGATTCTAAAGAGATAGAAAATAAGGTTTCAGAGTTCACAAGATCATGGACCAAATCAACCAATGTAGATCTGTTTCTGAGGCCTCATTCTCCAAGGCGGCGGCAGACATCCCTGCTAGGAAGAGTATTCGTCTGCAAAGAAGCGAAGCGCCGTTTAAGTCAGCTTCTCAGCAGAGTTTGAGCCTCTGGAAGCAAGTACTGGCTTGCTTTTTGACCCAAGGAAGAATTGGGAGTTTGCTTAGATCCTTCTGGAAATTAAGAGGCTTTCCCCAGCTATCAACTGCCAAATCCTTCTGTGGAAATACCTATTGAAATCATGGGGAAGGTGAAGACATTGCTTTCCCTGCTTTATTATTTCCCACACTCTGCACACAAAGGGATGCCAGACACAGGCTGACTACAGCTTTCTGGTTTTTTCCTTCCTCTGAGAGCCTGTGCTGTAAATTGACAGGGTTGGAGGATGAACTGGGCCCAAGGGTTGCACAGAAATGAAGTTGCTCGGGAATTGTGAAAGAAAACCCCAGGACTGAGTAGACATGCCTGTAAGACAGCTAAAGGTCAAAGAGAAGGCAGCCTAGTTCTCATTTTAAAAAAATGACCCATAAGTCTTAAGCACTGCCCAGCGGCAGCATAGCTGCTTTAGTATGTTAAATATGTAGGGTGGGAGGGGGCTTTTTAGAATCAGCAAGTGGACATGGTGTGAAGTTTTCCCTCAGGAAATAGAAACATTTACTCCAATAATGGGCAGCCATGGCCAACCAAGTAAAGATTACAGGGTCTAGTTCTATGAACTAACTTTGTTTTAAGAGCAGGAATTGACTCTAAATGGCTGCATCATGGGGACACAGCTCAGCTCAGAACAAAGGCTCCCCTTTGTCTATATTAGACAGGACCACTCTTCAGCCGTCTTCCCTACTTTATTCTAACCCTCCAAGAGCTACACGAAGCTGGGGCAGAGCAAGTTGGGAATGGTGTGGAGAAAGTGGCTAGAATCTCAGGTGAGTGTGCAGCCAACTCAGCCTATGATGTGCACTAGCCAAAGATACACACTGAAGTTCTCCATTGTCACAGCTGCTGTGGGTACACAAAAGGATAACCAGTTCAAGTTTCCTGGGGGAGGCTATGGTCTGAGAGGAGGGGCCCAACTATACATTTCCTCCACAGGAATTCTCAAATAATTCTCAAACCACCACCCACAAATTTAACCAGCGACCCTTTCCCACTCCAGATGCCCCTGCTCGGACTATGGCATTCAAGTCAGGAGTGCTCAAGCCTACCGACTGTAGTGACTTTTTCAGAAGGGCAATACCATCATGTCTTAAGCACAGCTGCCAAGGGAGAGAACATTAAAGATATAAGGCGCCACACCACTGTCCACTTAGGACGTCAGGATGTCCACTCCCAAGGGAGTCTCCACTACAGTTCTATTCTGCAGGTTCAGTCTTCCACAGCGTCCGTTTTCCAGTCATTAGCATCCTTTTTTGTAGGTGTTTCTCAGAGCTTGAAGAACAAAAATTCCAGGTTGGAGTGCAAAACAGCACAGGGTAGACCAGGACACCTCCATTTCAGTTTTTCACCTGAGGAATAAACTACATAGAGGCAGTGGCTAGTCACTTGAGTTCCATCTGAGCTCTGTTCATTCCACTAGTATCGGAAGATGTCTGGGGGCGGGGCTACTGGCTCTAGGTCATGCCTGACATCTTGTACTGTCGAATTCCCAGAATGAGCCTTTTATCTGCCTCCCTACCTTTTTGTCATAGTCTTGATACCTGAGAATTTGCAGTGTTTGGAGGAGTGTTTACCCTACTCTCCAACCTGTGTCCCCCTGGCTCTGGGACTACAGGCATGATCATGTAACTCAAGTGACTTCCTAGCACAGGCCAAGAGCACCCCTAACTTCAAGGGGGCAGAGCCATCTTGCTGGAGAATGTTAGCTTAAAGAAGCAGAATGCAGCTGAGTCAATTCCTCAGCAGAGTTTCAGCCCCTGGATACAAGTGCTGGCTTGCCGCCGACCAAAAATGAGCTGGGAGTTTGCTTCAATCCCTCCGGAAACTAAGGGTTTCTTCAACTACCAAAGCAGTCCTGCCAAATCCTGTGAGAATACCTATCTAAACTCTGGGGAAGATGACATTCGCTATGTTCTCTACTTCATTATCTCTCACTCTGCAAACAAAGGCTACTGCAGGAGCTGCTAGGCTGTGGATGCCAGACACAGGCTGACCACAGCTTTGTGTTATTTTTTGAGAGCCTGTGCTGTAAACTGACAATGTTGGGAACTGCCTGCCCCCCCCCCCAGGTCAGGCTGCTGCGTTTCCGTGGGCCAAGAGAACTGGTGCAGGAAATCAGAGTGAATGAAGGAGACCACACAATTGGACGGAGAAGGCGGCCTGAAAGACAACTATCAAGAGGTGGGCTAGAATAAATCCCCATTTGCAGTCTTGTGGAGCACGAACAGAATCCCCCACCCCCACCCCACCAGCACCCACTGTGTGCTCCGAGAGCATACAGACTGAACACAGCCACCCTTGCTGCACAGTAAGTTTTAGAGAAGGGGAGGAACCTTGGGTGGGTCCTTTTGAAAGGCCAGTGAGCAATATAGTGTTTATGCGAGTTTTTCCTCAGGACATGTGTAAGCATCTGCTCCCACCATATTGGACAGCAATAACCAAAGTAAGGAGCAAGTCTAGTTGCCAGAGGATTCTTTTGAACATGAGTTGACTAAACAGCCACATCACTGGGAATGCTCTTCAGAATCAGTAACTTTTCCCATGGCTGCATAGATGGGAAGATAAAAGATAGTCATTCTTCAGTTACGTATTCTAGTTCTCTCAAGCCTACATAAAGCTCTGACAGAACTTCATAGAGTTTGGTAGGGTACCCAATAGGGAGTGCCTGGGAACTCAGGTGAGGGCATCTTGGACCTGCATCCTGTATGGATGGACCATCATAATGCCCTATTATTGAAGGAACAGACAGTACCATCATATAACCATGGTAGCCATAACCAGAGACAATCCATCTCTACCACCACTTGGTGAGATCATGGATAAGAGGCCCACTGTATTTCCTCTATGGGTATCTCAGCAAATGAGTAGGGCCCTAAACATCATACCTAAGGCAGCCCATTCCATCTCCAGATGCACCTGTCCTATTATGGCCACTATGCTGGCCAGTTTTATGGCCATTTAACACAAGCTACAGTCGAGAGGGAAGTTCCAGTCTCCATGACAAGTCAGGTTGGCAGGCAAGTCAGTAGGGAATTCTCCATTGATTTTTGCATTGATCAATGCAAAAACCCAACCCCATTGTGGGTGGAGCCACCCTTAAGCTGCCAAATCCCCAGTTCTAAGAAAGCAGGACAAGCAAGTTATGAGGAGCAAGTCAAAGCAGCGCCTGCCGCCCACAGCCTCTTCCACCAACTCTGGCCGCCAAGGTTTCTGCCCTTTGACCCGACTTCCACATCATAGTTCATCTTCAGAGGAAGTGTAAGCTAAGTAAACCCTGTTTCTACCCAGGTTGTTTTGGTCTTGGTGTTAGATCACAGCAACCGTAATCCTGACAGAAATTGGTACCAGGATAATGGGGCATTGCTGTGTCGGATCTAATCTAGCAGGGGACAGACTCAAAGAGTCCTTACATCAACTTTCATAGATTCACAGGGATGAAGAGACTGAAGGATCATGGGAAGCCAGATAAGACATGCCCCAGGTTTAAACAGTGGCCAAGAAAATGTCAAGCATGTGTCTGAGGGTGTGATGAGGCTCCCAGTCATCTTCCAATAGCTGACAACTATGAACAGAGCTTAAATGAACAGTGCTCAGACGGAACCCAAATGCTAGGTTAGGTTTCCTAGCAGAGACACCAAGAATGCTCCCTTGTCTAAGGACACTTCTAGTTACTTTCTCATTCCTTTCTTCCCCACAACCCAGTACAGACTGACACAAGGTCTCAAAGGATAGAATAGCATGGTGCTGGGTCAGGCCCTTAAGGCTAGAAGAACTGACCCCCTGAGAGAGGGCATATGCATCATCCAATTCTCAGAAGAATTCCATATAGCGAGGAGTCTAAGCAGGAAGCCGATTGGATGTTGGAGGTCAATAAATTTAACTGGGCTCCTTAAAGCAGATCCTAGAGCATTTTAAAGCCAGAGCCTCACTATACTTAAGTCTGTACTGTCCCTATCCCATGCAAATAAAGTGAAGTCAGTGTCTTAGACATCTAACTGGCAAGGAAGATACTTTAATACATTCTCATTTGAATTGGAGTTTCAGGTTTTATATATGGTTATCAAAACTTGCCTTGAAGATGCTGATGGGATCCTTGATCCTGCATCCCACTTCTAGACTGGTGCCATTATATTTGCACAGTATGTTATGCTCACACACAGTAGCTGTATCTTTTAATATAGAACTGAGACTGAAGCCAAAGTCATCCTTGACACACTTCAGTGATGGAGTCTGGGCTGTTTATGTAGAGAGCATGAGGACCCTTCACCTAAAATTGTCACTATTCATTGTGACACATCTGAAGAGCAGTAAACTAGCCCATGTTACACATTGACCCCTGAGCAGAAACTTATCAGAATTTCCATTCTCAAAGAGGCCTCCCTTTCCCATCACATAGAACAGGCATTGGCGCCAATATACATATATCTTTCTCTAAGCTCACACTTGGGTCCACATGAAGCTTCCCTGTGCAGGCAATCTCCTCACCAACTGATTCTATGACGAGGTACTTCAGGATCAATTTTGATGCTGCCAAGACTGGCCAGAAGACTGCCCTCCCCTAGGAAAGTGCCCGTATGAAGTATGCCAACGAGCTTGCACCTTAGCACATACAAAAAGCTCCATCCCAGATGTTGCGTAGCAACTTAATTAGGTTCAGCCTGCCCCATTTCACAGCAATAAGCCATTGTGGTGGCCCATAAGTTGTTCAGTTTCTATCTGGAGTCCATTTTGACTTGTAACCTAACAAGAGGTTAAGTTTCAGTCTCCTTGAGAGCCATGAGAAGAATGTCCCTTTTTAAGCCAATGGGAAAGAACATTAAACACAAGAACTGCTGTTGCAGGAGACACATGTTGAGACAGCAAAGCTGCCTATTCAAGGATAGGAAGTGGGTAAATTGACTATGCTGTGCTTTGTTCTGTGCTTTTTGCCTTTTGGTCTGTACGTCTGCAACTTCTGAAATAAACTCAGGGCTGTTCAGCATTGACCAGACATCCCGACTCCGTCCTGTCTTATTTTCTCAGTCCTCCCTGCCTTCAGGTACCAGCCCCCTAATGAAGCAGGCTCCAACACCTTTTGATGAGGCAGTAAGGTTAAATGTGGAGTAAGAGGTCAGATGAACTGCAAACAGTAGGTATATAAGACTGAGCCATCCTTCCACCATGCTGAGAACATGGAGTTAGACGTAACCCCGAACCTTCAAGAATACAGAACCCACTGTCCCTTTAACCCAGAGGGCACAGAGACTAATTGCTTCTTCAGTGAACACAAGAAAATGCAGAACACCTCCAACTGGGAGCTTTCCCCTCTATAGCATGCCCTTCAGCTGCACGCTCTGGGTGCTAACAGCTCCAGGCTCTGGAGCAGAGATGTGCCTTCAGAGTATGTGCTGTGTGGAGAGCTGAAGCTTCTTGGGTAACTGTACTGGTTTCCATCTAAGAAGCTGAGCATGGAGCTAGTCTTGCCTATTTCATGGTCTAAGCACTCAAATTTCTCCCTATGCAATTCCAATGCCACCTTTTCTGGCAGATGACTAGAGTTCAGAATCACAGCCTATAAAGTCCTTCAAAAAAAAACAAACTCCTAGCATCACATCAGGAGTGGAGAAAACAAGAGGCAGCCGGTACAGCAGCTGAGGGACAGGCTGAGCAAAGCTGGAAAACTTGGCCTTTAGAAGGAGTACGATAATGTAATCCCATCCACCCTCACACTCTTGCAAACTAAACAGAAATGGCCGACCCCAGAGCTCTCATATGCTCAGACTCCCGACGGAAATCTCCACACGCTGCTGGGCAGCTGTAGACCTTTCTACTCAGGATCCCACTAAGCGTGCCTCTATATCAAGGGCAAAGAAGCTGCTTGTGAGCCAGAAAGTCAAATCGGTGGCAGAACAGTCCTTCACTCCCCCGGCAGACCATTTGCTGCTTCAGGGCATGGGAGGAAAGTTGACTCGTTTGTACCTAATTTTTAAACTTTCTTCATTTTACATACCAACCCCAGGTTCCTCTCTCCTTACACATCCTGTCTCTCCTCACCTCCCATTCATTCTTTTTTTGTGTGTGTGCAAATTGATTTTTTTATTGAGAATAAGAAAAAAAAAGTTTCTGCCTCCTCCCAGCCTCCCATTTCCCTCCCCCTCCCCCCACTCTTCTCCCCCTCCCCCCACTCTTCTCCCCCACCCCCCCCTCTCCTATCCAAAGAGCAGTCATGGTTCCCTGCCCTGTGGAAAGTCCAAGGTCCCCCCCTCCGTCCATGTCTAGGAAGGTGAACATCCAAACTGGCTAGGCTCCCATCAAGCCAGAACATGAAGTAGGATCAAAACCCCTTGCCATTGACCTTGGCTTCTCATCAGTCCTCATTGTTCGCCATGATGAGAGAGTCCGGTTTTATCCCATACTGTTTCAGTCACAGTCCAGCTGGCATTCTTCAGAGGGAGTAAAAAGCCTTCCTTGCGAAGTCAAAGTCTGTACCTAGTTTCTTAACTGCCACACACCCTTTTCTACTCAGGTTTCTCGGGGATATCCAATTCTGGATCCTTTTGGCAATTTTCCTCTCTGGAGGTCCTCATTCCAGATAACGAGACCACCACAGGGCAGTAACATGAGACTGGTGAGGGGGAGGCAAAGCGTTTTGAAAGGATAGCTCCAAGAGGAGGCCCTAAGCTTTCCGATTCAGAGCAAGGAGCAGAGTACTACGATTTGACACCTACTACAAAGTGCTCAAAAGGTTGCCTCATATGTAGTAGCTATTACCCAAGTCCAAAAGCTGGAGCCTCAGGCATCCTTATGTTGCTGCCCAGAGACTCGTGAACCTAACCAACCCTTACACCGTCACAAGCTTGGCCACCGTTTCCTTGCAGGATCTGTTGATTAGGAAAGGCAAACACTGGGCGACCAGAGGAAGCTAGCTATACCCCCAAAAGCAGCTATACTCCGAGTCAGTCCTTACCCTCAGCAATACCGCGCAACTCAAGCCCGTGAGTTTGAGTGTTGGGACCATTTGGAGTCCTGGCCTCCAGCTGCTCTTGCCCTCTTAAATCTGGTTTGAGTTACTAAAGGCTGTGTGTCAAAGTTGCTTACCAGCTCTGCTTCACGAGCACGTGGTTGCCTTGCGGATCAGAGGATAAGGTTTTCACCTGTTGGCCCACCTGACTGTTGGTTATATAAGCCTCCATTGTGCTACTGAATAAAGGGCCTTTTACCAGTGACTAGAGGTCCGTGTGTCTGTTTTAATCTCCAAGCCCCTTGGCCCGAGGCTCGCCAACTGTATAGCAGCGCATAGGGCACAGACGGGCGTTGTGCACTGCACTGAGGGTTCTCAAACTAGGAAGTAGCTCTAGAAGCCAACACTTGACACACCTTGGCATACTCTACATCATATGCAACATTCAAGTAAGTTATGGAGTCATTGAGGGTTTCTACCCAAAAATTTCAAAGGAAAGCCTGGGAGCCAGGTCATGTGTGACAGGACAGAATTCTCTGCAGGAAGGCCCTGAATAGCCATGTGTGAGTGTATGAGCTAGGCCTAAGCTGCACTACAGATTGCAGGATGTGATGATCATGGACTCTGACCTAAGACTTCAGAGCTTTGTGGTTTGGGGGGCTTAGAGGTGAAGTAAAGGTATTGTGCATGAGATGGGCTTTTCAGGAACAAGGCATGCCGTGGTTTACCCACAACTTTTCACAGGCTCACATGTTCACTGTTCGGTCTCTGCCGCTGCTACCTGGCAGATGGTAGGAACTTGAGTTAGAAGAACCCAGCTGGAGGAAATGGGTCACTAGAACTTCGGTCTTGGAGCAGGGTCCATTGTCAACCCACTTGGATTTGTGGCATAAACAGTCCAGTGCTATCCATCCTAGAAGTATCCAGAGCTCCCCCGCCCCCACAACTTCTATTAAAGGTGGGCTATGTGCTCCCGATCTACGGTACAAAAATAGTAAAATAGTTGCCACACACAGGTTGACAGACAATTGTGCCCCGTTCTTCCTGGTGTGTCTCCAAGGAGAAACCAGGCAGGACTCTACCCAGAAAAACATCTGAAGCTGTTTAGTGGCATTTTACCAGATACACTGGTAACAGGGTACACAGCCATACACAGCCAAGTCCAGTGCCAAAGAAGTATGTGTGGGGGAGGGTAGACACCGAGGCTTAAACACACACCTACTCAAAAATAGCAGGCCACAGTTGTAGCACCTAGGAGCTGCATCTCTGCTGATGCGCCACTTAGCCACAGCTGAAACACACCCCCCTTTGTCATGCTCACGCCAGGGAGGACGGTTGCTTTCCTAGTAATCAAGGGATTAGGTGCGAAAGCCTGTGTGGACAAGAGCCCAAGAAACTTGAGAACTAGGAGCTACCAAAGGCTCAGTCTAAAATAGTTTTGTCCAAGCTAAAGAATTGAAGTGCCCAGTGGTAGTCATAAGCTATCTTGTACTGGAAGAGCTGAGGAACCCTAAAAGTTTCTCTAGAGCACAGAAGGGCTATCATGAATGGCCCCTGTACTGGCCGTCTTCCAACAGAGACCCAGAGCCACTCACAAGAGCCACTCACATGGGGAATGCAGGTGCCCCTGAAGACATGTGATAAACCGTAGTCCTAACATTGCACACCCCCTGAATGATTTGGTTCCCTCATCTAAAAGCAGTGAAGATCAGGTAGGAGTATGGCTTAGAGGCAGAAAAGGAACTCAAGTGATAGTTTAATAAGGCAGAAGGAAGAATCCTGCTATATCCTTTCATTACTTGAAGTTCAGGACAAAAGCAGCAGCACTAGACCTTTTCAGGCTAAGAGTTCTGTTTGCGATTAAAGCAGTGAATGCTCTTCCTTGTCCTACCATCCCCCTGCAAACCAAAGCTGTCTAATTGTTTAAGTTCAGTTTGTCCTTGTTAAATCCTAACAAGGTTTTTGTTCTGTATTAAGTCCTTGCAAAACATGTTTTGTAATGAAGTTCCTGTTCTATGTTAAGCCCTAGTTACGCCCTACATCCGTGTTTGTCCTATCTTAAGTCCTTAAGTAAGGTTTGTTTGAAATTAAAAGTTCCCAGTTTCCTAGGTCTGATGTAAAGGCCTTGCAAACCCCATTCACTCCGTGTGGATCCTTGTTTTTCCTTCCCTTCTCTCATTGTACCCTAACAATGTATTACCCACCAACCATCTTTGCCCCTGTGAATACCCTTTTTCTCCTATGAGACTTCAAGAGGCCAGCAGCGGCTGCTCTCAATCCCGACGTAGAGCGCGCCCCACAGCTTGCTTTAACTAGACAATCGTGGGCACGGATCTTTTCCCCTCACAAGTCTCAGGTTTAACAAGTCTGAGTCCAGATTCAATGTTAAACAGCAGTATTTCACTCTTAGAGGGGGAATAAGGGGAAGATATGGCCCCCGTTTCAGAGAAACTATCCTGAATGACAAGGATTTATAGTGATCCTCCATGAAGAGATGTTACAGGGAAACTTGTCACAAGAACGATAGAAGCTCGTTTTTGTTTCCCAACTAAAGATTCTAGATGCACAGTAAGAGTATTAACCAAGCCTGTCATTTACAGTGAATGGACCACAGCATTTTGGGTCCCAGGCTGAGAAATTGACGAGTTGTGTTATTCTCTTTGGAGAGTTGGAGGCTTTTAGGTGTGAGAGTTGATGGAACTGCAGAGTCCTGCGCAGCTTCAGTTCCCCTTGAGCTTTATCACCTGTGCCAGCCAAGCCACCCCCACCCTCTCCCCCCTCACGAAACTCAGAGGCTGTCATTTATCTTTCACAGCTGATATGAGCTGCCACTTTGGTGGCTGAACTTCGGGGGTCATTTTAACTTGCTTAATGGGTTTCTACGGAAAGGCTCCGTTTAAGGTCTTGGGCTCATCCCTCATTTAATCCTCAACGACTGGAACAGGAGTAATAACACTAAAGGATCAAGTGAGCCCCGTGGTGCCTGCCGGGCATAGGCTAAGCAACCTTCCCATCATGAGGATATCATAGGTTTAAGGCATTCCCTTGAACCTTTGAGGCAGCTGGACCATGTTTACTTTTAAAGGGAACACAGGAAGAAGACAGAGGAGATCCCACACCAGAACTACCTCCCTTGTGTGCAAATCCTCTCCAGGGGCTGCAAACCCTCATAACCCGGTTCCTGAGTCAAGAGCAGTCAGTTCCCTCAGCCAGGACTATGGGGGAGCCGAGGCTCCCCCTCTTCCCGAATGAGACTAGTTTAGAGATCTCTCCCTTCATTTTGCTTTCACCAAACCCTGCCACATACCCTTCCCGGCCTCCCCTTCAAATTCATGGCCTGAAGTCTTTTGAACGTTTCATCCGTCCTCCACCCTCCCCCACTCCCAGGTGAGGAAGGAAAAGCTTTCTTTGCTCTTTTCTCAGAAGAAGCCGACTCAGACGTCTACCTATTAATTCCCAGAGACATTTTCTGAAAGATGAGGGAGGTAAGTAAAGCTTTTCGGTGAGGAAGAGTTACAGGTTAGAGAACACTTCAGCAAACTAAGCAGTTCGCGTCCTTTGCGGACCACAGGGAGCGTGAAGGCACAGGGAGGCTGCCAGTACAGCAGTTGAAAGGAAGAGCGAGCAAGGCACAGCAGAAATTTTTCCCCCTAGCAAGAGTGAAGATGTGGAAGTCCGCCCACCTCAGCCTGCCCTCTGTGGCATAGCTAGCTGCCCCCAGAGATCACAGCTGCCCAGCAGAGAGAGGAGCCACCACACAGAACCACCCTTCTCCAGGAGCTTACTGGAGTGGGCAGGGCTTCTGCCTTGCCTCACTGTCCTTTTTATAGGCCCTCTTCCTCCTCCCCCTCAATTAGCATACGCATTGCTCATTGGCTGAGTTCTTTCTTGCCCAACCATTGCTGGGGCAGCTGGAGCCTTTCTCATCATCAAAACCACCTGAAGGTAAACTCGGGCTGAGGGCGTGGCAACTAATCCAGGGAGCCCACCGTTTCGCTTGGAAACCTGTGGCATACCTAGCAGGTGTGGTGAGTGATGACACTCACCCTTCCTAAGCTGGGGGAGAGTTGAAAAAAAAAAAAACACACACAAACATCGCCCCAGTTTCCAGGGGGAAAACTGAGCATATAAAGTAAGCCTGAGGCATGGCTTAACTGAGAGCGATGGTGCTACATGCTTGCCCTTCACCTTAACAAGTCCTCAGAAGCTCGGCTGCCGTGTAGCTGCCCCTTTTGAAAAGCACCTTTAAAATACGCCTTGGCTCCTCAGAGGCTTCACGAAATCCCCACAGCTTTCAATTCAAGTTAAACTTTGCCTCGTTAGCCAACGTGATATGCCCGTGAAATTTAAATTTTATATTTTCCACGTGGATGTCACATCTCACATGTAGCTTTCCAGGCACCAAGTTACACACACATACACACACATGCACACTTTGCACTCACACACACGCATGTAACAATAATGAAAAAAGAGACCCAGAATTTGAAAGAGAACAAGGAGAGGTATATGCGAGAGTTTGGAGAGAGGAAAAGGAAGGAGAAATGATATAATTAGAATCTTGAAAGAATGTTTAAAAAAATATACAGTTTTGTAAGTTATTATTTTAATTATACAAATTTATGAGCTTCCAGATGATGTTGTGATTCCTGCATACAGCATGTAATGATCTAATCATGGCCATTAGCATTTCATCCCCATAAACATATTTTATAAGAGGTTAACATGTAATCATTGTTTGTACTTATAGGATATAATATGGTTATCTTGATGCAATATATAAGATGCAATATATAATACTTGATGCAACGTTTAAGAAACAAGTCAAAGTAAAGTTGCTATGGCTTCATCATGATATGTTTGGAGTCCTTGAGACCCTCTTCTAGCTATAATATATAACATATAATAAAATACAGATGAGGTTACTGAGGCTTGTTCACACTGAGCTACAGAACTTAAGAACTTCATTCTCATGGTATTTTTGCACTTGCTCTCTGAGTCCCCACTTTGGCCCCACTTCCGCCTTTAATATCACTGTCACCATGCCAATAGATGTCTCTAGTTATTCACACATAAGAGGGACTTGTAAAATTTGCCTTCCTGCCTGTAATTTACCCCCACTTACCACGGTGTCCTCTATTCTTATTTTGCTGTAAATAGAAAGAGAGGGGTATTGTTTTTATTTTTTAATGAGTGAATATATTCCATTATGTCCGTAAGCCATGTTTCCTTTGTCCATTATTCCCTTGATGAGTATGTAGAACAATTTAACATCTTTGTTATTGGGTGCAGGGTCACAACTAACAGGCATACAGGAAACATATAGGATAAGCTAAGGAACCCTCTCTTCCTATCAGGCTGCCTCATCCAGGCTTAATAGGAGAGGAAGTGCCTAGTCTTACTACAACTTGATATGCCATGGATGAATGATAGCCGTGGGAAACCTGCTTTTTTTGAAGAGACACAGGAGGAGTGAATGGAAGGGGGATAGAGAAGGGACAACTGGGAGAAGAGGAAGGAGGAGAACTTCACTCAGGATATAAAAACCAAAGTAACAACAACAATAAAAATAATAAAAAGAAGATGAGCCCACTCTAGTTTGAGGACCAGGGTCCATGGACCTTATAGTTTTCTATTAACAGAATTGAATTTTGGTAAATTGGTTTAACTCTCTGCTTCTCACATTCCTGGGATGTATGTGGATCATATTTCTTTCCTTAAAATGTGTATTTTTGTTTTAATTATGTGTATATGTCAGGGTGGGGTGTGCAGATGTCCCCAGAGGCCAAAGGTGTCAAATCCCCCCAGAGCAATGAATCCTCTGACATGAGTGCTGGGAACTGAACTTGGACCTTCTACAAGAGTAGTACATGCTCTTAACCGCTGAACCTTTTGCTAGCTCCCTCCCAGGTCACGTGATTCCTAACATTATCCAATTCGGCTGTTAGAGCCCATGAATATTTGAAATTTCACAATTAGACACGATTAAGGTCAATTTCACTCTTTATAAAAAATTTAATGAAAATTCAGAGAAATGGTGACTCTTTCTTGCTCAGCGTTTGGAAAATGAGTCACTGGGACAGCGTTGTCCAGGAGATCAAATACCCAGGATGTTGTTTTCTGGTCAGACGAATTATAAAATTATCTGTTTCTTCTTAGAAGAAAGAAAAAGCATTAGAATCCTTTATAGACAGGCAACAGTGTGGTGTGTGGCAACAGACAGGCAACTGAGAGGCGTGGAGGGTTTTTACAGCCCAAGTGTGAGTGGATGGTGTGTGATCTTGGATGGAGTCCACCGTAACTCTGCCCAGCCCCAGTCCTGCTGAGACAACCACCTTGCCCTTCCTCTGTGCCATCTGGGTCAGCTGGGGTGTGCTTTTCTTACTCCGCACCCCACAGCTCCGCCCTTGGTCCTATTGGCTGGCCACGGTTTGTGGAGATGGAAAATGCTCTCCACTGCCAAGGGTAGTGTTCCAACTGCGCCCGCAAGGACCTAGAAACAAATATAGAATCAAGCATGATTTATCTAGTGCCTGCTGGGTTTCAGTCCTTGGAGCTTTAAATATACTGTCTCACACCACCCAGGGATGTAGTCGTGCACTGCGCACTGATAATTGAGAATAATCTTTCAAGTAGCTAAAGCCAGTAGTTTCCTGACTTATTTTTTTTAATAGATCTTTTTGTCTTATTTCAAATGAAGCCGTACGTGGATACTTCTTCACACACCTCATTAACTATTGTACTTAGATTTGATTTGTGGGTGACCTACCCAGTAGCTATTGGCTTTGTGCTAAGAGCAAAAAGCCTCAATGGTAGCCAGTCTTGCCCTGGATGTGGTGACTCTCCGTCACTCTGTGCAGGGAAGGCTAATGCAGCATTCTGGGAAGAGTTTCTTTCCCTGAAGGGAGAATTCTAGTGTAAGGCACTTTCCCTTCTTCCCCTGGGTAATGGGTTGGTATTTGCATCATGGTATTGTCTTGGTCTGGACGCAAAGGCACACAACATGGTGATGCATTAGCAAGACACGAAGATCACATTACTCTTTGACATTAGCATTGGCTCACTGACCTGGCAACCATTAGGTCTCCTTTTATCTTTAAACCTAGTGGCTAGGTAATTTTGGACCTGGAGTCTGATGACAAGGAGTTCCGATTCTCCTCCTTGGGGAGGGCACCTCATGGAGCTTACCAGGCGTCTGCCTTCAGGTTGGATACTGAGGCAACTCGAAGGACTGTACAGAGAATTTCTAAGTCATGAGCTGTGGGCAGTTTAGCTTTGTGCTATCTGTATTGGTTATGTTATTCTATTCTATTTCAATACCAGAACATGTCATTTCACTGTGCTCAGGGGGTATGGGCTGGCTAATAATTTCATCTTCTTGAAGGTTTTATTAGATAGTAACTGGCCAAAATGCCAACCATTTCCCATATATAGGAGATAATTATTCCAGTTTAATTTATGCATTCTAAGAGACCAGCTATATTGGTGTAATCTCTTTATTATTTCGTCTCGCTATGTAGCAGAATCAACACGTGTTGCCCTTGCATGGAAGTGACTATAGTTAATATGCTTAAGTTTGGGTTCCTTCTTACGTTGTGGTGCTGGGGACTGAACCAGGACCTTGTGCGTGCCAGGCAAGTGTTCTTGTACACTCTTTTTAATTGTTCCAAAGGCACTACAGTCACATGAGATACTAGCAAGGTAATCTGTGCAGGGGAGAGATGGTGGAGAGAAGCTCCGTAGTGTATGCTCGTGAGTCCTACAAATAGAAACTTTTTCTACAAAGAGAAATTTAACCTCAAGGGTTTGCTCAATGAATAAAGGGCTTGCTTTGCAACCACAATGACTAGAATTTGAAACGCCAGGAGATAAGTAAAAGACTGGTCCAGTGGCCCCACCTGCAATCTCAGTGCTTGGAAATTGAAGATGAGATAATCCCTGGAGTTAGTGAGGTAACCAGGCTAGCCAAATCTGTGAGCTCTGGGCTCAGTGAGAGATCCTGCCCCCAAGAAATAAGGAACAGAACGATTGAAGAAAATACCTGGCACTCTGATCTCTACCTGCAGGCTCCCGCACTTACACCTATATATTGAGAACATGCATACACACTTACACAAACCACACACATGGCCAAAAAAAAAAAAAAATAGGGTTTATCCTGAAAGAAAAAGGCAGTGTGAACTTGGCAAAAAGTTACAAGGTCATCATGACCGGCAGGACTCTTGGGCATTGGGGTATGCAGTGTGGGACTAGAGGATGATAAGGGGTTGCTGAGGGTGACGGTGGGAGGGGCTAGACAAATGACTTCGCCAATGGTGACAACATGTGATTGGACAATAGATTCTGAGACAATGCCGTGAGTGGATATGGGAGATGGGCATTGGACAGTCTATGAAACCACGTAGGAAACAAATTTTACCCCGTAGGTGAAGAAAGGAGGATCACTGCGGGTATGAACTGAGGGGTATATCGTGTTTCCTCTGAGATGGGGATTGGCAGTGGCTCTGTGCCCTGTCTCAGAAAGTACTTTTCTTGCCATTACATCAAAACCCCTGATAGGCACAACTTAAGAGAGGTGACGTTTATTTTGGTCCAGAGCTTTGGCGCTTTCAGCCCATAGTGGAGGAGATGACAAATGGATGCCCATGGTGGCTCTGACGTGGTGACGGGAGACAGTAGCATGGCGTGTTATTTTTCTGGAAGGATTTGGAAGCAAAGGGAACAGGACCAGAGCAAGGAGAGGCTTAAACTCTGAAAGCATCACACCTGATGATGTTTAAACATTTTTTTTCTTATCTACAGTGGCCACCCATGAAGCAAAAGCTTCAGCTGCAAGGGCCGCAGCTTGAGGGCACTCTGTTCCCTCAGGCACCAACTCTTTTCAAAGCTACTAAGGGAAACTTTTTCTAAATCTAAAGAACTCACAAATCAAGGTTTGAGGTGGAATGCTGCTAGCTCAGAGACGCTGAATAGCAAGTAGCTAACTTTCTCACTTTGCTGGCGTCTTCCAAATAACCCACCATCCTTCTCTCCGCCCCCACTCAAAAACCCTTGTTACACCTGGTTCCTCCTTACCACTTCTTGTCAGCTACTTGCTGACTCAGCCTCCTGCGTGTAGGTTCATTTTATTCAATCAAACACATCTTTGAATTGTTAACAAAAGCAGTAGGGAAAAAATGCAGCACACTTTAAAGTAATATTCCTTCAGGACCCGTGATCTCCAAAAACTTTCTGGAGCCCAGGTGTTCGAACACATGCGCCTGTAGGGGACCATTTCAGACTTCAGTCGTAAGAGCGCTTGTGCAATTGAGAGATAAGCCAATTTGAAGTGCTTTCTGGTCGGGAAAATCTGCAAGATCCAATCTGGCATTTCTCTGTATGAAGAGAGAGGGTGCCTGTGTAAGCCTCAGTCAGTACCTTAGGGTTTCTAGGTGGCTCAGAAAATGCTTACACTCAGATGGCCTGTGAGGCCATCTTCTGTTTACACAATTGAGAGACCTGCCAAGAGACTGATGGTAACCTGTAACCCTCAGTGGTGGGCTGCTCTGGAAAGAGGTAACCTGCTTCCATGTGGGATTTGTGTGGGGAGCACCCGTACCAGACTTGGGAAGGAGCAAAACTCTAGAAACTGAAATTCAAAGCACGTGATTGTGTCATAATCCAACTCTCTTAACAGAAAGATGCAGAAGGAAAAAGACCACAGTGCATATAACATTAAAAGCACAGAAGAAGAAAGGATGTTTTGGTGGCTGGCTCAGAGAAGAGTGATTTTGTTTCCAAGGCCTTGGTCGATTACCATAAACAGTCTGCAGAAGGAATGGGCAATTAATCTGGGTATAAAAATGGGGATTAGCCTTTCTAAGCACTTTCTGTGTGTCAGGCGTTAACATCCTTTCTGTTTGGGTCGTGTTGAGGGTAGTTACCTTGGGATTTTGATTCACTTGCCTAGAATCAATGCCAAGCCTTCAGATGGCAGAACCAGGGTCAGAACACAGCAGCCTGAAAGCCCTCCCTTCCCTGTCACAGTTTTTATTTCTACCTCATACCAATCAAATGAAACACACGGCATCTTAATTACTCCCAGGAATGTTTTAAATGTCAATGTCCGTAAGTGGAGTGAGTGTTCAGGGAGTACTGTAGACAGAGACAGGAGGAGGGAAACTTTAACTCAGAAGCTAGGGCAGGTGAGGGCTCAGGGACTCCACTAGCCCTGGAGACTTCTTTTGTAGAGTCACCATTTGAGTTCCACACTGTAACATAAATGCGATGTCTGGCGCCTGGCACTCACAGAAGTTCAGCGCGCATCAGACAATCACTCATCCTTTCATCCTTCTTGATTTAGGCTCCTGAATGGATTTTCCCAGCATGAGGGAAGGAACTTATTATTTTGGCAGCTAAGTCTCTCCAGGAAGGCAAATAAATTGGTGCCCAATTTGGTCTTCTTAGTTTGGTAAATATGAGTCACTCTGCAGAGGGAAGTAACCTCTTAGGGAACTTTTAAGTGCCGTTTAAAAAAAAAAAAGGCTGTCTGTAGAGTAGAGATGAAGTCATTAGTCTCTGAGGTCCCACCAGAGCCAGCAACCAGTCTAGCCTCTCTGATATCAGTAGATACAAAGTCCTTCTTTGATGACTTTCCTTTTATGGTTTCTATCACTGACAGTATAATTACATGATTATTAATATCCTAAATGCTTTACCTGGCTGGCATATCAATGACCGTTCAGTGAGAACAGAAACAAGACTTCTCAGTTGGTGAGCTCAGAAGTGCACATCCTTCAAGGCATCCATCTCACCGCTTGAGGTAAGAACTCGAGAGTGACACAAGGCCATGGTTACAGTTTCTGTCTAGATTAAGAGTTATTTCATAAGTGTGTGGCACGTGCACATGAACGCCGGTGTCCACCAAGGTCAGACAATACCCTGGAGCTGGAGTTACAGGATGTTGTGAGCCACCTGATTTTCATGCTGGGAGCAAAACTTGGGTCCTCTGAAAGAGCAGTGTGCTCTCTTAATCATTGACCCACCTCTCTAGTTCCTAGAGTTACGGTTTTATAGGATGGAACCACCCCTCCTGACATCAAAGCTGGGAGACATGCTTCTCCACCCTAGCACTTCCTCATGCTGGCTATTCAATACAAGCTTTAAGGGGTGGGTGGGTGGGTGGGTGGGTGGGTGGGTGGGTGGGTAACAGGCACTCACAGATGAATCCCTGCATGGCGATGGTGAGGGGTGTCCAGTCCAGTTATTTCTTGTTCCATCTTGACTGCCTAAAGCAATACTTGGAAAAATCAGCATCTCTGTTCTAAAGGAGAAATCCCTAATGTTGAGTACAACAAATAGTGGGTTGAATGTTTTTCTCATACCTGTGTATGTATATGAGGGAATAAGAGATCAACTGTTGTTGGTTACTTTTTATTCTTCGTCTCTTTTGGGGGACCACCACCCAGCTCCCAAATAATTATACACACGGAGGCCTATTACTTATAAATGCCTGGCCTTAGCTTGACTTCTTTCTTAATTTAAATCATCCCTATCTACCTTTTGCTTTTGGGGGTTTTTTTTCCTTCCTTCTATACATCTTACTTTCACTCTTACTCTATTGCTGGCTGTGTGACTAGATGGCTGGTCCCTAGTGTCCCCCTCTCCTGGTTCTCTTGCTACTCCATCTTTTCCTCCAAGATTTCTTCTTCTATTTATTCTTTCTGCCTGCCAGCCCCGCCTATCCTTTTTCCTGCCTTGTTATTGGACATTCAGCTCTTTATTAGACAAATCAGGTGTTTTAGACAGGCAAAGTAACACAGCTTCACAGAGTTAAACAAATGCAACATAAAGGAATTTGTTTGCATCATCAAACAAATATTCTACAACATAAGCAAATGTAACACATGATAATATTTTACAATACTCAACTTTAGGTGACAGTCCCCAGAAGCTAGCCATCTTGTTTGAGACATGATCTACCACTTGTCCAGATCTCCCCCAAATAGGGTAAAATGGCTGGCCAGCAAGTCCCAGGGGTCTGTCTGTTTCCATACCCTCTCTTCTGGGTTTATAAGCAGACTTCATCATGCCACGTTTTTCATGTGAGTTCTGGACATTGCACTACAACTTTACCTCTTTGACCAAAATGAGACTGAGTTCCTGTCTCCTCCCGCCTTACCGCCTCATCTCTCCACCCAGTCATCTATCCCTTCCTGTCTTTCTGTACAGACCTCCACGCCTCTATGGTTAGCTAGTGGCTAGCTCTACCCTCTGCTCTCCAGGCAAGCTTTATTTGTACAAACAAGATATCACCACACACTACAAAGGGGAGACTTAAAACAATAGACGTTTACTTTCTCACGGTTGTAGAAGTCTGAGATCTTTTTTTTTTTTTTTCGAGACAGGGTTTCTCTGTGGTTTTTGGAGCCTGTCCTGGAACTAGCTCTTGTAGACCAGGCTGGTCTTGAACTCACAGAGATCCGCCTGCCTCTGCCTCCCGAGTGCTGGGATTAAAGGCGTGCGCCACCACCGCCCCTGCAAGTCTGAGATCTGAAACCAAAGTCCGGACAGGGTATGCTCCCTGAGGGCCCTAGGAGACCAAATAGTTATCTTAGCTCTCAACTGTGACTGTTGGTCCTCGGTTTTCTCTGCTTGTAGACTTATAACTCTGTGCTCTCCCTCCACTGCCATGATTTCTCTACCAGGTCTCTGAATTTTCCTCATCAGTCAAGGAGGCATGCCATGGAGGTTAGAGCTCACCCTGATTTATTTTATCCTGGTCATATCTGTAACAGTCCCATTCTCAACATCATTTCTTAGGTGTTAGAAGATATGCTAAAAGCTTAATCTCTTAGCACAGTGGAACCAATGAAAGAATCTAGAAGGCGAGTTCCCAGCTCATGAACACAATTTAAAATTTCTCAGTTGGGCAATGCAATTTGATTACATATCCAGTCTACTCGTTGTCCTGACCATTGGGTATGTGCAAGCAGCACTGATCCCTTTATATTGGAATTGCCTTGGAGCCTTGGCACAAGACCAGGAAATGGGATTTTCAGGGATTAGTGTATACAAAAAAGCTGGAGGAAGAGGGACCGTTTTATTCCTCAGACTGCTCCAAAGAGGTCTTGAGGGTCTTATGCCATCCATTTGATCTGATTGCATAGCAAGCCATTATATGTGGTATTATTTGCTTTAGGTTCTTTTGTGAATCCACAGGTCTTCCATGGATGCTAGAAAACCAGGAAAAAATTGTGCCACTCCAAACTCTACTCCACTACTTGTGATTATCTCTCCCAGGATACCTTCTGAGTCTCTATAATTACTTTTTGTCAACTAGTTACTAACTCAGCCTCCTGACTCAAGGTTAATTTTATTTAATTAACTCAAATGCAAACTTGGGTTTCACAGTGTGATATAATATCCCCCAACAGTTCCCTTTGAAAGTCTATCACTTGATTTCCAGAAACTAATATATCCAGTGCATTAGAACCAGGAGAGGTACAGAATTTGTCTTTGGTAGCCTTTGCTTGCTCATGGTGCTTTTATCAAACATTTTACATTCTACAAGTGATAGCCCCAGAAATAACCCCATCTGTGGACTGGCAAGATGGCTCAACAGGTAATGGTGGTTGTCACCAATCCTGACTATTTGAGTCCAATCCCTGGGACCCATGTGACTATAGGAGATAACAGACCACTACAAGTTGTCCTCTGACCTTTACATACATGTTCACATTCATACACACAGGATAAAAACATGTATTAAAATAATACCAAATATTACAATTAATTATTATCTAAGGTAGAGTACTGTGTCTTCCATTTTCTGTATAAGTTTAAACATTACAATATATTACATAGATACACACATAATGAGTGTTTAGTACAGCTGAACAATGAAACACATTTGTCAACTCACAAAGTTATATTCTTGTGGCATGAGTGGGACAGAGCTCCTAAAATCCATTTTTGGGAAATTTCTGATACATAATGCAATATTATTAGCTTTAATTCTGTACTTTTGGTTTCTTAGCAAAAAAAAAAAAACCTGAAAACCAGTATCAATGGGCTCTTTGCCTACCTCTTATGAGAATTTTGAGAATTCTTTTCCTTTAAAGAAGGATTTGTTTGTTTATTTATTTTGTGTGTACAAATGTTTCGCTGAATGTATTTATGTGCACCATGTGCATGTAGTACACAAAGAGGGCAGAAGCGGGCATTGTGTCTAGCTGGAGCAAGAGTTACAAATGGTTGTGAGTCACCATGTGGGTGCTAAGAACTGAAACCAGATCTGCTGCCAAAGCAGCTCTTGCTTTTAACTACTGATCCATCTCTCCAGGCCTGAGTTTGGGAATTTCTAATCATTTATTTAGGTCTTTAGTCCATTTTGAACTATTTTTTTAATATTCTTACTGACTAAATTAGACATTCCAATCATGATATCTTTCTAGGAATCCCTAGGATAAAATCTGAATGTCTATTTACAAATCATGTTAATTTCCTTGAATCAGGTTCTGCTGCTGTGAAAATGGGGCAGATAAATCCGATAAAGGAAATAAGCTCATGGAACGCGCCCACCTAAGTTGCTCCAGAGTGAGCCCTTGATAAAGGGAAGCGTGTGCTGATGTGACAGAACCACATTATTATACACATCAGAGCATGATGGCATAAGCAACACGCTTCCGTCTTCTCCAGCAGTCTCGCCTCTGTCACCTCCCTAGTCTTCAAACAGAGTTGCTTCAGGTTTTTATGTAAGTTTTATGTATAACTTTTATTTATTTTTTTTAGAAATTTTCCTCTCATGTATAGGAGTTCATTGCTAATATAGTTCTGGTGTAATATTTGAATAGTATGTGATTAGGAATAGGCATACAGATTAGACGTTCATATACATAAAATTCAACTTTATTACTGGTTATATTTTTCACATTAACATCCTAATACATACGTACACATATATACATACATCCATGTATATTCTAGTTACCATCCTAGAAGCCAGAACCTGGAAACAACCTACATGACCTTTGACCAAAGAATGGAAAAAAGGAAAATGTGGTACATTTATACAATGGAGTACTACACAGCAGAAAAAAATAATGACATCTTGAATTTTGCAGGCAAATGGATGGATCTAGGAAACATCACATTGAGTGAGGTAACCCAGACACAGAAAGGCAAATATCATAGTACTCATTCATAAGTGGCTTTTAAACATAAAGCAAAAAAAAAGCAGCCTACAATTCACAATCCCAGAGAACTTAGACAGCAAGAAGACCCTAAGAAAGACACATTAATCTAATGTACATGGGAAGTAGAAGAAGACAAGATATCCTGAGTAAATTGGGAGCATGGGGCCATGGGAGAAGGAAGGAGGGGAGGGGAGAGGAAGGGAAGGGAGTGGAAAAAATACATAGGTAGGTAGGTAGGTAGGTAGATAGATAGATAGATAGATAGATAGATAGATAGATAAAGAAAAAATGATAAAGAAAGAAAAAGACTTCTCATCAGTCCTCATTGTTCGCCGTGATCAGAGAGTCCGGTTTTATCCCATGCTGTTTCAGTCACAGTCCAGCTGGCTTTGGTGAGTTCCCAATAGATCAGCCCCACTGTCTCAGTGGGTGGGTGCACCCCCCGTGGTCCTGACATCCTTGCTCGTGTTCTCCCTCCATCTGCTTCTCATTGGGACCTTGGGAGCTCAGTCCAGTGCTCCAGTGTGGGTCTCTGTCTCTATCTCCATCCATCACCAGATGAAGGTTCTATGGTGATATGAAAGATATTTGTCAGTAATGCTATAGGATAGGGTCAGTTCAGGTTCCCTATCCTCAGTTTCCCAAGGGACTAACTGGGGACATTGCCTTGGGCTCCTGGGAGCCACTCTAGGTTCAAGTCTCTTGCCAACACTAAGGTGGCTCTTTTAACTAAGATATGTGTTTCCCTGCTCCCCTATCCAACCTTCCTTTATCCCAATCTTCCTGTTTCCCCAAGTTCCCCCAATCCTCCCCTTCTTACTTTTCTCTCCCTGTCCCCCCTTATCCCCAACCCACCCCACCCCCAAGATCCCAATTTTGTCCCCGGCAATTTTATCTACTTCCCTTAGCCAAGAGGATAACTATATGTTTTTTCTTGGGTTCACCTTCTTATTTAGCTTCTTTAGGTTCACCAGGTATACACTCCGTGACCTTTATTTATGGCTAGAAACCAATTATGAGTGAATACATCCCATGTTCATCTTTTTGGGTCTGGGTTACCTCGCTCAGGATAGTGTTTTCTATTTCCATCCATTTGCATGCAAAATTCGAGAAGTCATTGTTTTTTACCGCAGCATAATACTCTAATGTGTATATATTCCACACTTTCTTCATCCATTCTTCCATTGAAGGGCATCTAGGTTGTTTCCAGGTTCTGGCTATTACAAATAATGCTGCTATGAACATAGTTGAACAAATGCTTTTGTCATATGATAGGGCATCTCTTGGGTATATTCCCAAGAGTGGTATTGCTGGGTCCAGGGGTAGGTTGATCCCGAATTTCCTGAGAAACCGAAACACTGATTTCCAAAATGGCAAGGGGTTTTGATCCTACTTCATGTTCTGGCTTGGTGGGAGCCTAGCCAGTTTGGATGTTCACCTTCCTAGACATGGACGAAGGGGGGAGGACCTTGGACTTTCCACAGGGCAGGGAACCATGACTGCTCTTTGGATAGGAGAGGGAGGGAGAGAAGAGTGGGGGGAGGGGGAGAAGAATGGGGGAGGGGGAGGGAAATGGGAGGATGGGAGGAGGCGGAAACTTTTTTCTTCTTATTCTCAATAAAATTAAAAAAAGAAAGAAAAAGAAGGAAGGAAGGAAGGAAGGAAGGAAGGAAGGAAGGAAGGAAGGAAGGAAGGAAGGAAAGAGTTTTGATCTAAGACTTTCATTTGGAACTTCCTCAGACAGTTGCATGGGAATTTCAATAAGTGAGATGTTTCCAATCATCTTCATGCAGATATTGCTCTAGAAAAGGTTCTCACCAATCTTCAGCTTCAGACTTATATACATTCCTAGTAAACTTATCAGTTCCGGAAGCATCTAGGGAAGACAGCGTCATCCAGTGAAGCCTCAGGAAGGTCCCTGCTCTTGAACAAACACACATATTGTTAGGGCTTTGGAGCAGATTCATAATTTCTTTTAAAACAATTGCCCCTCTCTTTCAAAACACCTTTGGTAGCACAGGGCCCTGGTAAACTTATTGAGCCATGGGACTTCTGATTTTGTAACCTGCATCTGCTGTCATCAGATGCAGAAGATCCTCAAAAGCCTTGTTTGGTGCAATAGAAATACTCTAGGCGACAAAGACAAAGTGAGTCACTGGCAGCCCACACGAGACATGGATTTCTTCCTCAACGTTTCCTTCTCCTATGCCTCCTCTTCCCCCTAGACTCAGACCTCCAACTTTACGTGCAACCCTTTGGCCCTGGTTAACATAATGGAAAAGCCACAAAATCTCTTTCATACTAATGCCTTCACCTCTGAATGTCTCACTCAAGTTCTCCTCTCATGTGGTGGTGGTGGTGGTGAGCAACAACCATAGAGCAGCTGTGAAGTGATCTTGGTGGAAGAAATTTGTATGGTGTTTTTGAAGGTTTTCTTTGTGATGAAGAAAAGTCCTAGCCTGTAGTGATTACAGACCGACTGACTGACATATGTAGGATTTTGCAAAAATCACTAGTGGCAGTTAGATGCAATACAGAGGAAAAACATGTGGATAGATGATGTGGGAATGATTTCTTACTAATAAAGAAACTGCCTTGGCCCATTTTATTGGATAGAAAATTAGGTAGGCGGAGTATACAGAAGAGAATTCTGGGAGAAAGAAGGTTAGAGGAAGAGTCGCCATGATGCTCCCACTCCAGACAGACGCAGGTTAAGATCCTCTCTGGTAAGCCAGCTCATGGGCTACACAGAATATTAGAAATGGGTTAGAACAATATGTAAGAGCTAGCCAATAAGAAACTGGACCTAGCCGGGCCAGGCAGTGTTTGAAAGAATACAGTTTCCGTGTAATTATTTCTGGGTATAAACTAGCCATGCGGGCGGCCGGGTGCCGGGGACGCAGCCCTGCCGCTCCTATTTCAACAGATGGCGCCCAAACGTGATGGGCTAAATCCACTTAAAAACCTGAGAAGGCTTAAAAATAAGGGAGAGAGAGTTTAACACAGATTTTTGCTGTTTTGTTGGTGGCGTGCTGTAGAGAGATTCCTGATTCAGCAACAGCAGCAGAGAAAAAAAGCTGCGTCATTTTAAAGCGCGGCTTCCTGGTGCTGTACTGCCAGCGTGAACTCTGGCTTTAAAGCATTTCAAGGCTTTTATGGGACTGGATGTTTGTGTTCCCACTTGGGATCGGAGGAGAGTGCTCTGAGACCTGCCGATGGCTCAGCGTTCCCTGCCTACACCTGGGCAGATGGCGGAATCAGGCTTAGGCAGGCGGAAGAGCATGGCGGATTCCTGCTGCCATACAGAGACGCGTTTTCAGACTGCGCAGTGCTCTGCGTGTCAGATTTGGCTGTAACTTGGATAAAAAGAGTTTCTGTGCTGCACACTCAGTCTCAAAATTAAATTGCTGATTGCGGCTCCAATGTAAACTGCTGTTTGCCTGTAACTGTGCTCAGCTCAAAAGCACCAAATGACTCTGAGGCAGGAGCGGCTGCTCCTTGCTGAACTGTGCTGATCTCAGGCAGGAACTACCGTAATTACCTTAAAACCGTGCAGTTAAGGTTTAGACTGGGCAGGACACAGGCAGTACCGTATTACCTATACATGGTGCAACTTAAGTTTTTAAGAAATGCTTAACATTTTAAGAAATGCTCCTGGATAATAAAAAAAAAAATACAGATTCACAGTAAAACAGATTCAGACACCGTTGGATGAATGTACGTAGGCTTGGGGAAAAAAAGAGAATATAAAGAATAAAGTTAATGTCTTAAAAAGAAAAAGGGTAAAGTCTTTAAAGAGACAGAGTACAGAAGTACAGATAGTTATAGATTAAGAGAAATAAAGAAAAATAAGCCACGTAAAAATGAAAAATTCACAGAGAGTCTGGATTATGTACATTGTGTTTTCTTTAAAATTTTTGACTGTGAAGGAGCTAAGTACAAAGAGACATTTTATTATATGGGCTGCTAAGCTGAACCTGCACATATGTTCTAAAGGTATCTTGACTTCAAAATTTGGATCTAAGGATATGATGCTTTGGAGAGGGTCTTCTTTTGTTTCCACAGAGGATGTGACCCTATGGATTGCATCTATCCCGGTATGGTATGATAGACCACGCCCTCCTGAAAGGTTGCTGTGAACACCCTCAAAAAATTACTTCACTCAACTGCCAACCGAGATGAACCTGACACACAGGTTACACCCTAAATGATCTGATTAACAGTGCCCCCATTCAGCAGGAAGCAGTTTGGAGAGAAAAAACTACGCCCATGTTCCCAAATATTGTTTATAAATGTTCTTTTACATTTAAAGGGGGATATGATATAGATATGAATAATTTGCATTGGTATGGATTTTAAGGTCAATTTTGTTATATGTATATGTATTTTTGAACTTGATTAAGGTATTGTGATTATGTAGTTCACTTAAAATGTAATGTATAATTAGGAAATATAGGTTGTTAATGGATAATCATTGCTAATAGTTAAGCTTGTAGTCATGTTAGTTAGATTTTCTAGATATATAGAGATATATTTCAATTAGATAGGCATTCTTCATATCTTTCAAAGACTGCAGAATATGGCATTTAAAATATTTTAATAACTTAGGACTTTTCATGACAAGGAGACACGTCTGCTCCTGGCAGCACCAGCTACTTCAAGAGGAAGATGGGCATCGAAGAGGATCCTTATGGAGTTGGATAGTCATTTGGGCAAGAAACTGCTCTTGCCTGGACTGTTGCATAAACTGGACACAGAGAACCCTCAGAGAGAGGACTGCTGAACTTGCCTAAAGGTGAGATGGTCTTTCGGGGTTCCTGATTCATGAAAGAGTCTACAAGACATTCTACAGAACACAGCAGAAAGTGACTGAACTGTCTTTAAAATTTCCTGCTTCATGGAAATGTATCTGGATACCATGGGCCTGTAGGCCGAAGATGGATGCCCCAACGGTACAGAGGAACTTTGGGTGACTGTCCAGGCAGCGAGATGTCTCTGTCATTTCTAGAGTTTTCTTATTTCTTGTTTACTTAGATAATATTATATCCTTCTGGAGTCTTTGATGGAGTTGAAGAATAAATAGTTATAGTTTTCCTTAGTTATGATAAGAGATAAAATAGATATAAATATTGTAACTGTAATTCTTACTTGATAACTGTTTTGTTATATGTAATTTTACTATGCTAAAGTTAAAGCCTTTCTTTTTTGTTTAAACGGAAAAAGGGGAAATGATGTGGGAATGATTTCTTACTAATAAAGAAACTGCCTTGGCCCATTTTATTGGATAGAAAATTAGGTAGGCGGAGTATACAGAAGAGAATTCTGGGAGAAAGAAGGTTAGAGGAGGAGTCGCCATGATGCTCCCACTCCAGACAGATGCAGGTTAAGATCCTCTCTGGTAAGCCAGCTCATGGGCTACACAGAATATTAGAAATGGGTTAGAACAATATGTAAGAGCTAGCCAATAAGAAACTGGACCTAGCCGGGCCAGGCAGTGTTTGAAAGAATACAGTTTCCGTGTAATTATTTCTGGGTATAAGCTAGCCATGCGGGCGGCCGGGTGCCGGGGACCGGGGACGCAGCCCTGCCGCTCCTAATTTCAACAGATAGATTTCTTCAAATTTACACAAGGAACAAAGATATTTGTAAAAAAAAAAATAAATCAATTAAAACAAACTAAATGAGACTCTCAGGGCACATCCTACAAAATGAAACTCCCAGAGGAGTATCCTGTGGATTTCATAGTGTCTCCCTTTGCCCTCTGTCACTTTCTCTGTGACACAAAGAATGTTTGTGTCAGGAATGAAGACTTCGTATGGGATCTGTAACTCTCACATCCCATACCAAGGTGAGCAATGACAGTGTCTTGAACAGAGATGAACACTAAACATCCAATATGAAGGTCAAGTATGCCTTTGCTTTTCCTGGAGATTCTCTGTTTACACATCTTTATCCCTCTGGTACTCATCTAGTTATTCCCTGCTCAAGAGTGCCCCACTCTAGATAATCTATCATGTGATCACTCTACTGAAATTGTGCCACGTGTAAGTGCAATCATCTCGCCAGCTCATGATAGATTTAATGCGTTTTCCCTTCCACACTGCAGTGGGCAGCAATTTAATTTAGTGGAAACATACATACCCTGAATAAAGATTTATTTGCCCCACAAAAATGATTTTAATGAACTATTATTCAATGACTTTTAAAGTACCTCTTCGTCACCATAGTAATCCCATTTGTGGTGCTACTAACCGAGGGAATCATTTTACTGTGAAGAGCCTGTAATGAGCTTAGACCTACAGATTAATTTATTTTCATTACGGCCTCATAAAACAAAATAACTTGACTTGATACGCAGATGGAATGGTCTTATGGGATACAGGGCACAATTTTGAAATAATGTCCTGAGAGATTGGGGTTCTATGCCGCAAAATAAAATGTGTCTTTTATCATTAACTATTTGTGTCAATCAGTATCCCGACACGAGAGAGAAACCACATGGCATTTCCAACCTGTAAAATTTATTATAAGGAATTGTTAACCGTGTGACAGGATTACCCACTATGGGGAAAAAGGAAGTATAAACTACAATGAGGTTCAACTGACAGAGCAGAAAATACCACTCGAGAGGTACTTAGGTACTTGGGAACTCAGGTGCTGAGGATGATGGGAAAGCTCATGTAGATGTTTCGTTGGTGGAACTCATTGAGAATCTTCCTTCTGAGACAATGGAAGGAACCACCTTCTCAAAGGAATACAGTGTAGTTATTACTGAACGACCACTGCCCCGAGGCTGGGGGAAGCTGCTGGGTTTGGCCACTGCTCTAAGAGAGCTTGAGGAAAACTTCCCTCCTTGGCTTCAGAGAAACCCCACAGCTTCAAATTCACAGAGACGGTGTTCATGAGGCAGAGCTCAAGAAGGATAGCATCCGGCATTCTGAGGAAAGTGGATTAATTATGCCTTCCTTGATAGACAGATGGAATGGACTTCTGAGAAGCAAGGCGTGAGTCTGAGATAATGCCTTGCAAGATTGGGGTGCTATGCCACAAGATAAAAGTAACTATTTGTATCCACTGGGATCCCAACACGAGAAAGAGAAAACTGCTGCGATCCAGCTATATAATCCTTGTGGGATAAAGAATATATTTTGGCTGTAGTTCCAGAGGGTGGTCCCAATTGGTGAGGAAGGCATGGCAGCAGGTAGCTGTAACAAGATGTTGAGCTCTTCAACTGAAAACAGAGACCTGGAAGAGTGAACTGGAAGTAGAGATGAGGCTATAAACTCTCAAAGCCCACCATCCCTGACAAAGTTCCTCTAGTAAGGCCACACCTCCTAAGACAGCTTCTCAAGCAGCACCGCTAACTGGGGACCTAGTGTTCAAATTTGTGAACCTATGTGGAATATTTTTCATTCAAACCACCCCAGAAAGGATCCTATGAGAAATTACAGAAAGCCCTGCAAGACTATTGTGGAAAAAAAATCTGGAGCCAGGAGTTAAAGTTCTATCCCATTGCGTGGACTTTCCACATTCCTGAAGACTGAGTTGGCATGAGACCATCTGACCAGACATATTGATGGGTGGTTCTCCACGATCACAGGACAGGCAGTGTTCACCATGTAGCACACATTATAATCTCTGTTCAATGGTCAAAAATCTCTGTGCTAGCACATATCTCCTTCTTACCAGTTTAGAATCTCTCTTCTCTCTCTCTCTCCTCTCTCTCTCTCTCTCTCTCTCTCTCTCTCTCAAGTGTCTGGTCATTGTGTCCATACTGGTTGGGAATTACCCCTCTGTTTTGCCAACACACACTGACACTGCATTCTTTTGCAAGCTGAATTCATGGCTATGAGTCAATTGGTACATTTCTTTGCTGTGAAATGAGCTCCTTTATCACACACAGTGTTGTTTGGAATGCCACAATGATGGATAGTAGTACCTGCCAGCGGAAACATTACAGGCAGGGAAGGAAAACCTATATCCAGAATATGTTTCTATTTTGGTGGATGGAAATCTCAGACCTCTCCATTATGGAAGAAGGCCAATGCAATCAAGCTGTCACCAGGTGGCTGGATGGCCCCCTTAGGAATCCGGCCACATTAGAGGCTTATTTATGTCGTCTTCTCTCATAAGATTAGGTACTCAGCTGTAGCATTGGTCTAGGGTATAAAGGGCCATTATTGCCCTAGCTGAACTCACTCAGAAGATACCTGTTGAGATGTCAGAGAAAGTCATCCATTGGGAGATGCCAGGCTGTAGTACTTTGCAGAGATATGACGTTATGGGGTGCCGTGGAAATGCACCCAAGTGTACCCCAGTCTTATTAGCTTTCTAGTTTATAGAGAAAGTACTTTGTCCCAGAGCTCATTCTGAAGCCACTTCCAAGGGTGGGTGCCAGAAGGTCTCTGGGAAATACTAGCAAGCATCTTCTCTGAGAAGATGTGGCGTGATGGGTAGGCCTCCAAAAAAATGAGCACTTTGGGCCTGGGTGGGAATGTAGAAGGTCTTTCTTTCTTCACTGTCCCACCAGCGTCTTTTAATAACATAGCTTAATACTATAATAATTGCGAAGGAGAATGGCTGACTGAGGCTGACGAGACAGCTGAGTGTGTGGGAGATGATGGGTTTGGAGATGAAATTAATGACAATACCGTCAAAGTATGCTAAATGTATGTGTCAAAACAGCAGTAGTTCATCTGTTTTTGCCCATAGTTTAGATTCCCACTGATGGTTGGTCTTAACTGGCAACTTAATGAAATCAAGACTATGGGCCCTGAGGCATGTCTGGAGGGGTTATCTTGGTAGCACAACTGAAATGGGCAGATCCAGCCACTGTGGGTGGTGTCGTTCCTTGGCTGGGATTCTGGACTATGTAACTGGAGAAGAGAGTTAAGCAGTTTATGTGCATTCATCCCTTTCTGCTTGCTCACAGTAATACAATGTGCCCAGCTCCATTAAGTTCCTACTGCCCTGACTTCTCCACTATGATATATTGTATCCTGGAACTGGGAATCAAAATAAGCCCTTTCTCCTTTAAGTTTCTCATTGGAGCTTTTGGCCTTTTTAATCACATCAACAGAAAACCAACTAAGGTATCCATACTTGCTTCTTGGATTTGATTTCGTTGGTTATGCTCAAGTGAGGGCAACTCTGACTAGAAGTCACAGTAAAACCAGTTTTCAACCAGAATCAGGATATATCCCCATAAGGACACATATCTTGGTGACCTTATGCTGCAATGCCACCATGAAGAGAAGAGGATTCTCAATCTTGCTGAGGGGGCTCATTTGGGTGATCAGTGGAAATATTCTGCTAGCAAGACACTATTGTTGAGAAAGACAATTTATAAAAGCAAAGCAATACACCTGGCTTTTTCTTAGACATCTCATGCTTCAGAGTATCAAATCAATCAGACATTGCTGTAACTGGGTAAAGAATGATCCAGTGAGACATGGATTCTGTGGGAATGAAGGCATCAGTCACATCACCAGGATACACAGTACAACTGCCCAAGAGACCATGGGATTGGGAAGACAGAACAGGTGGTGGTAGAGGATGGCTATGCCCTATTCAATTATTATTCCTGAAGAGCTCCATAACAAGTAACCAGAACATGGGTTCTGCTGTTAATTTAACTTCTCCTTCCCAACACATCTAATAAAAATAACTGGTGCTGCTGATATTTTCAACCTCAAGTGAGAATTGAAATATATTGACATCCTTCAGATCACTCACCTTTATAAATTGTGTAATACTCAGTGATGTGAGTAGAGTTTAGAGTTATAGAGTTTAATGGTCAAAGGCAACAGAGCCTCTAATGTTAAGGAATAAACAAAAGAAGCCTATGCATTTTATTGTAGGTCTGATACAAGCCTTGGTCTGTCAGCTGATTGATTACCCTAGTAGTCGAATCCCTCATGCTTGGTATTTTCAGAGCCCAGCCTTAGCATTGGTTCCGTGCCAAAATCTAAGAGGATGGATGGGATCCTCCCTTTATCAGGTGTACGGTCACAATGATGACTACCCCAGGGTAGTTTCTGTGGCCATCTGATATTTTCATAAAATACTTTATAACTTGTTTCTTTAGCAAACCTTGATTGCATTAATAAGCTTGAAAACAATTTCTCACTTGAGAACCTTACATGTATTTTTAATTTCTGTATCTGTTCTTAGAACTACTAATTTGAATGAATGATTTTAATTTGTGCTCCTTTCCTTGGAAACCTGAAGTCTTTTTGACAGCATCATTTATTTGCACCAACATGATCTTGTATCTCACAACTTTTGTCCCATTATGACTTTCCAAAGAACTTTCTTTCCAGCCACTTTCTTGTTTAGTTTTTGTCTGAAGTTTCAAAAGCTAAACCATTTAATTCCCTTTGAGATACAATTATCTTTCTTAGATGAAACAACATGGGTTTTTTGTTTGTTTGTTTGTTTTTCCTATTTGTTTTTAGGTTTTGTGTGTGTGTGGTTATTGCTGAACAATGTGATTTTTTTGTGTGTTTGGGTGTTAAAGTGTTTTAGCAGGCACGCCCACCCACAATGTGCTTGTAGCTGTCCATGGTACTGAAATGATTTAGACTGCTTGGTTGGTTTAAAACCAGGACCCTTTGATATAGCTTTCT
This sequence comes from Alexandromys fortis, assembly GCF_014885135.2. Taxonomy (NCBI): domain Eukaryota; kingdom Metazoa; phylum Chordata; class Mammalia; order Rodentia; family Cricetidae; genus Alexandromys; species Alexandromys fortis. The sequence goes on from NW_026067930.1 coordinate 4,584,514, forward strand.
ATGGAATGTAGAAATGAGGCCTACCTGCAAGTATTACTGTCTCCAGTACCCATTCGTGTAAATATTTGCACACATGTGCGTGTGCCTGAAAACATTTTTATTAATTTATCCATCCATCCATCTAATAAGATAATGTATCAATAAGATAGGCCATCTATCCACAATTCCTCCTCATCAGCAGGGAAAATCCATCTGTTATTCCTAGCACATTCTTTCAGATGCTCAAGCTCCTGTGTAACAATCACTGTGGAGCTCTTACATAACCATCAACACTTAGCTTTGAGAAATCCATCCTGAGTGTTGATGCTTACAGCAATAACAAGCTCTCCCATCCTCGGAATTCCAAACGCTTCCTGTCCACTGCCCAGAACTACTGCTTCTTAAGCATCTTGAGTCCCCACTGTATAAAAGTAAGTTCTCTAGAATCCCCCCCACCAACAGCTCGGCTTCCATTTTTGTTTTCTCTGCAGTACATTTTGTCTTTTGCATTTCAATTCTACATCCTCAGTTTTCAAAACACACAAGGTTCATTTTGAAGTGGAGCCTGAATCCTTGTTTTGCAGATGATGTAACTTCAATGGGAATTTAAATGACTTACATGAAGTGTAAGTTACTTGAACACTTTGGATACAATAGATGGGGACAAGGCCACTTGAAAGCACAGACATAATTATAAAGCTACAGTTCTAATTCCTCCCACTTTTTCCATGAGAGCTGAAAATTTTACTCAGGTTCCTTTCCCCAGGCTCAGGGTAGACAGAGATGCCATACTGGCTGGTTTTGTGTCAACTTGACACAAGCTAGATTCACTAGAGAGGAAGGAGCCTCAGTTGGGAAAATGCCTCTATGAGATCTCTCATTTAGTGATCAATGGAGGAGAGCCAGTCCATGATGGACGGTGCCATCTCTGGGCTGATAGCCCTGGATTCTATAAGAAAGCAGGCTGAGAAAGTCATGAGAAGCAAGCCAGTAAGCAGCATCCTCCATGACTTCAGCCTCAGTTCTTTCCTTCCAGGTTCCTGCCCTGTTTGAGTTCCTGTCCTGAATTCCTTCCATGATATACAGCGATATGGAAGTGTAAGCCAAATAAACCCCTTTCTCTCTCCATTAGGAGAACCATAGAAAAGACAGAAGATGTAACAAAATTAGTCTGGAACTTGAAACATTTATTCCAAATTATCTAGCTTTTTACCTCTTATGTATATTTAGTTAGTCCAAAAACTGTGCGTAACCAAGTCTGCTGCCCACAGGGCAGAGCAGGATAATTTTACTCCCGAGAAAGAGAAATAAATATTTTGGAGAACTGTTTTAGTTCATTAAAACACTACACAAAAATATGGGATTAGAAAACAAATTTTTATTTTTTTAAACATTTTTATTTAGTTTCTCACCAGTTAATATTTAACTTTTACACACAAGCACACACACACATATGTATATATGTTGAATGCTGATGTTAACTATACTTAAGCCATTTTAATATATGTTCCATCTTGTATCTTCAGTCTCCCCTAATCTCTACAGTAAAACGCACTTGTTTCCCTCCTGTGGTCTCTCATTGTTAAAGATCCGCGACTCTACCTCTCACAACCTGAGCCATCCCTTGAGATTCACACAATGGTCTATCGATACTATTCTGGATCCCTCATAAGTCTATGGATCTCTTTAGCAGTCTGTCTTTATGTGTATGCATTTATATATCTATGTAAATACATGTTTAGTTACTTTCAACTCTTTAAATTACTTGTGGGGGGTTTTGTGGTATATACTTGTGTATGACGGTGTGCGTGCCTGTGTTCATGCACTCAGAGGCTGTTGACTGTCTTGTTTTCTAACGTTTTCCACCTTATTTCTCTGAGGCAGGGTCTCACACTAAGCCTGAAGCTCACCATTTCAACTAGACTGGCCGGCAGTGAGGTCTGGAGCATACATGGTAATGGCCAGGTTTTATGTAGCTGCTTGGGATTTGAACTCATTTTTATACAGTAGGTGGTCTTACCCACTGAGTCTTTTCCATAGCCCAACATTGACATTTTCTGAATAGCTACTAAAGTCTTAGTGGATTTATTTTGGATAGCTTTGAAAGGCCTGGTGACACCTCACCCCTCTAGTGTCTTACAATGAAAGAAAGCATCAATCGCACTGGACTTCAGTCCCTATGCATGCCCCCTCACCGACCCTTTGCATGCGCTACTCTAACACCTCTTCCCATCCTTCTCGCTGCCCTCCCACTCTCCCCATGATCTATCTCTCCGTATCCCCACACGTCAAGGAAAGGGGGAGATGCTGCACAGATCTTAGGGCTTTTTAAGTAAAGCTTCCCCATCAGCATCATCGTTCAGTGTGAGCAAACACTTTGCCTATTTTTTTTTCTCGCCTTTAAGCCAGACACAACATTTATCATGGTAGACCCCAAAAGGAGCACATAGTAAGCTAATTAATAAGCCCTCGCTTAAAGCTTTTCTGAAATAACCTCATTCCGTTTCTGATCCCCTACTGAAATTAGAGCAGTTTATTATGTTTTAATGTGGGGTGTAGATGAGCAGCCTTCCAAGAATGCCCAAGGCTTTATTCACAGAATGTGTGGCTGGTGCTACTTTGCATGCAGAGGCGACATTAAGTGTGTTATTAATGCGAAGCTCCAGAGGGGAGACCCTGACTGCTGCAGTAAGAGGGTACAATTACAGGGGTCCTCCCGAATGACCAGCAGAGATAAGGAAGCCAGAAAGGGCACCAATTTGAAGAGGCTTTAATGGCCTTGACTGGAGAAAGGGATTGTGATCTAAGGAGGTCAGCTGACTTTCAGAAATGCAAATGAAGCCAGTGACTGGATTCTTGTTTAGAAAGTTCAGAAGCAAGAGAGCCCTGCCAACATTTGATATTTTAGCTCAGTGACTTGGCTTTCTAACGTGTGACCTCCAAGGAGCGCGAAAACAGATTACTGTCAGTAAGTCACTGAGTTGTTTTTAATTTGTCATGGATATAATCAGCATCCAGCTTTAATTACATTATTCTTCCTGAACAGTTCAAACTCTAAAAATAGGGTCTATCCTTGAAGCCTACAGGTAGCCGTGACCCAGGCAATCTGACTTCTTCGAAGGCTGATTTAAAGTGGGAGGTTTTATTCTAATTATTTAAGGAAGTCCTTGAGGTCTTTGTGGAAATTATAGGTGAAGAGAAGTGACAGAGAAGCACTCTTGAATTGTATGTCGTTGTGTATTGCTGAAGACAACTGGCATGCCAAGGGTAAGGGATGAGTTCCACTGAGCACCCTGTTAGCGTGGGATTGTGATAACACAGACTCACCTGTCCAAAGTTAGCTCCTCGGTCTACAACAGACGCCGCCGCCACCTCTTTGCTCCTGCTCCTGATACTCCTGCCCAGAAAAAAAAAGACCTGCAGTGCTTCTGCATTGCTCATCGAGGAAGTTGCAGGAAATCCCAAGGCTACCATTCAGGTTTCAGTCAAGGTGTTTACTGACCGCTGCAGGAAATGAGCTCCTGGTGGGAACCGGAGAAGGATGAGGAAACGGTAGACTCATAATCATCACTCAAAGCCCCTGCCAGGAGTGATTGTCAACTAATAGGGCAGTAAAGATGATAAGGGAAACATAAGATGCTTCTGAGAACGAGCTAGGGGGAAAATATCTAGGCTCCTGGGGTAGAGAGGAACGCGGTTTCCATTTCTGTTCTCCTAGTCATCGTATTATGTCACACAAATTCAATAATCTAAAAGTCAGCTTTTACCATCAAATTAGGGAGTCATCAGCAAAGTATCGCTTTGCATTACTGGAGGTTTGTGCTTAATCACAATTTGGTTTTTGAGAGAAAGCAGAAATGACTTAAGTTCTTTTCCTCATTTTTTTTCATTTGTATTTACACCCAATGCTGGCGTTTATAATGTGATATCATGATGTACAGGTATTCCATGAGTCTCTTTTTCCTCATGGGTTGCTTCTATCACAGGAAATGATGTCATCACACCTTGGTTTCATACTTTTCTGGCACCAAGGAGTGATATGAGTGCCCCAGTGGCCTTTGAACCCTTAATATCTGATTTTGAACTTGAGTCCACATTCACATATAAAGAAGGTTTGGCATTGGAACGACCTAAAATTTTAGCAAGGTTCAGCTTCACAGCTCCCGTGTTTTCTTCCTCTGAAATGCCTTCCTATCTTCTGTCTGCACATACAAAAACTATCCTATGGTGGCTGCCATAAAGTGTCAATCTAAAAGAAACTGTGCAAGAAGCAATGGTGTTTATTAGATCCAAGTCTCCCATGCTCCCAGGATACTGTGCTGTGGTTCTACCAGGGACAATATCGCTCTTTGTGCTTTCATAAAATGTTATTTGAGGTCATCCTCCAGCAGTGCTTTCCATCATTCTCAGACAGAGACGCTTATAAAGACAGGGTGACTCACCCCAGCCATGGAGAGCCAAGGTGGTAGGAGGCCAAGCTGAAATCGTTCATCTCATTCAAGCTCCTCATTTTCTGAGCGGTACAACCAAGAACGAAGGAAGAAAAGAGAATTTTCCAAGGTTTCCTCCGCGAGTGGGGATCATGCAGGTTCTGGGCTTGTGCATCTGGATATTTTCATTTGGAAGTTGAATAAACCTAAGTGTGTGATGGGAAAGCTTCCAGGTAGCCTGACTCCCATGTTTTGTTGTCTGTTAGCTGCCATTGAGGGCAGGTAGGAACACCTGAACATCTAGATAAAACCCCCTGAACTGGTCAATAATGCCACTTGCCAACTCTTCTTTTTTTTTTAGTTTTTCGAGACAGGGTTTCTCTGTGGCTTTGGAGCCTGTCCTGGAACTAGCTCTGTAGACCAGGGCCAACTCTAACTTTTGGCAAAAATATAAAAATGTGGTTTCTATCTAAAATTATTGACTTACTGAGAACTCAAAAATATCCCATTTTATTTGTCAAAATAATTTTCAGATTAAAAGAAAAAGGTATATATAAAAAGTGGCATTATCTCCTCCCCCTATTCCTTCAGCCCTAGGTAGATCCTCAAATAAGATTTCTATTAATAATTTATTGTGCATTCTTTCACACACTGATCGATTGTATTTACAGACTCATACAGTGTTGGTGTTAAAAATGTAAGTAACATCACAATGTGTGTATATTTTAAAGTCTCTCCTGCTTCATGTGGTGCCATAGATGCCAGGTTCTCCTTTCCTGGCACCAAGGTGTAGTATTAGTGCATCCAAAGTCCAACTGCTATGAGCTTATTGAGACTTAAAGACATTAAATGAAATCCACAGCGCAGTCTGCTAATCGCTCTCTTTATAAACATTTCTGAACTGACTCATCAGACTTGGTGACCAGAACGAGGATTTGTAAAGACAGAAGACAAAGGCATGACTCTCTGTGTCTGTCACCCAGGCAAGTTCACAGGATTCCCTTTTCTGTAACACAGATGGAAATACTGAGCTCATAGGTTCTTTTGCATGATATAAGGCAGGTCCCAGCACAAGGAAGTCTGCCTGAAATACTAGTTAACTCTGCTCCTAGCAGCACCAATTTATTTCAAAAAAAAGGATGATGGGCATTGAAGAACCTTCATATGGCGTTTTCTTTCACTTTTGACAAAGTTAGCCACCAGGCAAGAAACTGCTCTTGCCTTGGCTGTTGATGGCATGCTGTCCAAAGTGGACAAGCAGAACACAAAATAAGGTGACTAGTGAACTTTTCCAAGACAAGGTAGAACAGTCGTTCAAAATTCCTGCTTCGTAGAAAAGCCTTTCAAATATTCCACGCCTGTAGGCTAAAGATAGATATTCCAATGTTACAAAGGAACTGTGGGTGACTTTCTAGGCAGCTAGTTGTTTCTGTCATTTCTATAGTTTTGGAAGTTGTTTGTTCTGTACTTTCATTTTACTTAGGTAATATTATATCCTTCTTTGGTCTCTGATGGGGTTGAAGACTAGATAGTTATAGTTACTATTTTTCTTGTTACAAAATTCAGAAAAGAATATCACAAAATAGTTATAAAGTGTGTAAGATTGAGAGACATAAAAGCTTAAGTTGTTTGTCTAAGAAATGTTTTTAGGTCTAAAAAGGTACTTTTAGGATGGTAATATAAGTTAAGGTAGAAAGTGGTTTAAGTATAAAATTTTGAACTCAAAAGATAGGAGAGATAATAGGGTATTTTCTGAAATTGTGAAATATAAATGGAATGGACATTGTAAAATGTAATTCTTACCTGATAATTATTCTTAGTGTATATAGTTTTACTGTGTTAGTGGTAAAAAAAAAACCTTTCCTTTTTATTTAGACAAAGGAGAAAATATTGCAAAGCATTTGTTTACATTGTGAAGATGTATCTTTGTCAAGGCACTTTTCTGATTGACTCAATTAAGAACCAAATGGCCAATAGCTAGTCAGGAAGAGGCTATATGGGACTTCTAGGGACAGAGAGGACTCAGGGAAGAAAAGAGGCGATTCCACCAGTAGATTAAGAGCAAGTCAGATGTGGTATACTAAGAAGAGGTAGCCAAGCCATGTGGGAGAATGTATATTTAAAATATGGGTTAATTAAGTTATAAGAGCTAGTTGGGAAAAAGCCTAAAGTAAGGTCAAGCCTCATAAGTAATAATAAATCCCCAGGTCATTTTTCCCAGGCTGGTGGTCCAAAGATAGTCTAACAAGATAGCTTACTCCAGGTCTAGGTCCAGAATTGATTCATGATTCACATACACTTTATATAAGAACCTGACAACAATTTATACAGCTTTTCTGCTGCATCTGCATGTAATTTTCCAATGTGGCATCACACTGAAGCTCAAAAAGCTCTGAATTTTGGAGCATTGGGGTTTCAGCGCTTCAAAAATGCTCAGCATGTAATATAAAATTATAAATCCTTCTTGCTTTTATTCATCATTAGAGACAGCACTTATAGATAATTCAAGGCACATGCTTATTTTCCTGATATGAAGCTTAGATGGTGTTGCCTGCCTGTGAGGGTCAGAGGGGGGCTGTCTGTAGGGTGATAGAGGAATCTAACATGACTTCCGTTTCTGGCATCCCAACACTATGGCCCATCCCTTTAAAATCCTTCATACTTAGGGTCGACAGCTTTTAGCCACAAGATGTTACCCAAGAAAACATGAGTGGACATGACCCCTGCTGTCGCCATTTAATTTATCTTCGATACAATGCAGATGCGCCATGCAGCACAGAACTCATAACTTTCCAAGAGTCGAGATGTATTACACTTGGCACTATTACCCTATCTCTGGGCGTCATTAGGCTGCCACAGGGGGTCAGCCTCACCAGTAGAAAATGTTCCCACAGGAAATCACTCTCCATTCTTTTTCTTCCTCCTCCTCCTCCTCCTTCTTCTTCCCTGAGCTTCAAACCTCAGTCTTTTATTGTAAATTTTACAATAAAATACAAGGAAAATTATTATTTTTTTTCTTGCCACAGGTTAATCATTACGTGGGTAAAGCAGTTTACAAGAAGTAAAAAGATTCTTTGAAATCAGAACATCATCATTCATTATGACATTTTCCCAGTTCCCAAGCCCCATGCCAGCCACTATATTCTTAATTCTTAGCTGAATTCATCATAAAACAGCTTCTGAGGCTTTCACCTCAGAGGCTAACTACCTGCAGTTTACAGAAGCATAGTTAAGTGGGTTTTACTCCATTGTCACACCCTTCCCATTGTTGTTCCTCACGATTCCAATTTTGATTTATAAGACCATAGGCAGTCAGTCCCAAAGCCCTAGGTTCCTCAGAAACTTTATTCATCATAGCCAAGTTCTTTTCTGTTTCAGTATGATTCTTTCGCCAAGTTTTATAATCAGGTAAAAAACAATTTCTGCATTTCCCCCAAATTTCTCCAATTCTTCCATCAGTCAGTTTTTTTTCCCCCATAACCTGCTTTACAGCTTCAATGCCTGCCTGCTCCATCAGCTCAGGAAGACTCATATTATCATACAGCACATCCATATTTTCAGAAGCCACTGATGTGGAAAGAGAAAAAGAACAAGAACAAGTACACTAATAGAATTGCTATAACTAAAATCATCTGTAACATTGCCAAATGCGTATGCAGGCACAATAGAAGCAGTCCTCAGGGCACGTAGGTGTTTCCTCCTTGCCCTCAAGTAACATGCCCATTTAGCCACCACTCAGCTGCCCAGAGGGAATTGCTTCCTGCATCTCAGGAACCACTTGTGGAGGGGGGGCTATGCTTTGCCGACTCCAGCACATGTAAATAGGTGTGTGCTCATTTTTGTATTTGTGTGTATATGTATAGATTTGCACATGTGTGTGCATGATCACATGAGCATGCACATGCCTTTGCAGGTAGTCATAGCTGCTATGTGTTCATGACTGCAATGGCCTTGTCATTTTCGGAAGGAAGTGTTTTACAGCATGTATTCTCATCCTCCCGCTTTTACAATCTTTCCAGTTTTAAGTTGTTTTTCCATCATGCAAAAAAATTTTTTTCAAGAGCAATTAAAAAAAAAATCAGTGAACTCAACAAAGACAAAGCAGTGGGCACCACCAAGCCAAAGCACAGATAGAGAAGAAAGGACAAAAGCTAACTGCGAAAGAGCAGAGATCTAGTTGAGGGGTGCAGTCAGGCAATCAGATGTGCACCCAAAAAAAGAGACGAGTCAAAAGAAGGTGACCAGAATACAATAAAAGGAGCAAATGAGTATGGGGGTCCAAGGAGGCAGAGAGGATAAAGGCTGAGGGCGTAAGTCACAAACAATCCCACAAAGGCAAGAAAATCACATCTGAAAATCTCAGGAAAGCACAGCCAAACACCCAGCTGCACCTCCCAGCCAGATTGATAACCTCAGAGATGCAGACAGTGCTGCCAATGAAAGCCATGGAAAGAAGTCGACCCTTCTGAGCAGCCATGAGTGGTGCTGGAGTTCCACACAAAACCTGAGCCACTCAGAACACCAGAGTCTGGAGAGTGTGAAGGAAAAAAAAAAAACAGAACTCTGTTGCTAAGAATGCAACATCAGTGTCTCTGAGTGGAGAACTTTCTACAAATAAACATAAAATATGGGCTGCTTTGAATAAGAAATGTTGAAAAAGTCCATAGTTTACAGACTTATACTATAACAAATTGTGACCTGAATTCTAAAAGCACAAAAATCAATATGAAAAATTGGATCCGAACAAAAGGAGGCATAAGTGCTACAAAATAAACCAATAACATTTTTCTAATGTTACTCTATGTTAAAACCATAGTCTGCATAAAAATAGTGAGACCAGAGCTTGCAATTATTGTGAATGTAAGCAAATAAATAAAATTAAATCAATTTTTAAATGAAAAATTTTGCGAAAAGCATTTTTAGAGCGCTAAAAGTAATGAAATTCAATACAATTCTGTCAAAATTCACATTCAGGGGAACAGTCCACTCATTGCAGTCAAACATCACATTTGCTCATTCGTTGGAAAATAAAACTCACCTACACGCTCACTGTCGGATACCCACCTTACTTATAAGGTGAAGTGGCTGAAAGCAGAGGGAGGGAAAACCATGGCAACGTGAGTCATAACAAGGCTGGAGGACGGCTATGCTAATGCCCAAAACGGGAGCCTTTAAAACAGAATATCCCAAAGTGGTGTTTTTTTTTTTTTAATCATTACAGAAAGAAAGAATGAGCCAGTTCACCAAGAGATACCAGTCCTAAATATGTTCCAGAAGCTGACATAATCTCAAAGAACATGATTCAACATATAGCAGAGCAGAAGAAAGGAGCAGCCAAGTCCACAATTGTAGTCTTAGGCACTTGCCTTGCAAATGAAAATGTCAGTAGTGTATAGTATACCACTCTACAGCAGAGTACAGAAGACCATGGCAGAGCAAGCAACTCCATCAATCAGTACACATCACCGCAACATCAGAAAATGGCATCATTCTAAGTATATGTGGGGCAATTCACCAAGATAAAATACAGACAGCACCATAAGTTGTATGTTATAAATTTGGAATAATTCATGATGATGAGTGTGACTACATAGTCATTATCTCGCTCTGCTTAACAGATGACTCACAAAGTTAGAAACTTAAAAGTACAGATGTTCCAGGTGTCACGTGGCCTCTCTAAGTCTGGAACTGGGAACTGGCTTAGCTGGGTGGGTCTAGCTTCTGACTCTCCTTGGGGATTCAGCTAAGACGCTGTCCAGACCTGCAGTCAAAGGACGTCAGAGGCTTCCCTCCCACGCTCAGTGTTAAGCGACTGTTCACAGCCTGCCTGATTGCACTCTTACCGCTGAGACTGGCTCCTCTCGGAACAAATGCGACAACTTCTCTAGTAAAATGAGGAGAGAGACTAACACAGGAAGTGTGCAATGGAAAAACTAGGCTCCCGGGAGAGGGTCTTAAAGGTGACTATTAAAGACCTCATCTGTAAACCAATACCAGAAAGCTATTTAAACGAAAGGAAAAGCACCCTGTCTGTGCAGATTGCAGTTTATCATTTAAGGATCCCCATCAAACTGTGTAGCAAATGGGTCTTGGTTCTGTGATAATGACTCAAGCGAAACTGTTTATCTGAGAGGGAGCCTCAAGAAACGAGGATGGGAGGATTATTCTGAAGATGCCAGCAGAAGGGCGTCTAAATTAATCTTCAGATTCAAAATAATTCAAATCATAATGTGGCAGATAAATATCCTCAAGTCAGAATTGAGATAAAAAATGCAAATAAAAACAATTATTTGGGATGTGACTACATGAAACACAAGTGGAAGGATGGGGGAGGAGAGAGGGGAGGAAAAGTAGATAATAAATGTGACCTAGTGGGAAACTCAGGTCTTAATAACAGAACAGAACTTCAGTCTGCAATACAGATCTCGGGCTTTCTGCTGTACTGAGAGAGGGTCCTGCTATAATAGCCCAGACTGCCCTGGAACTTGTGACCCTCCTGCCTCAGCCTCCTGAGTTCCGGGATGTACCACCATGCCAGGCTCTGTAAGCGTCCCCTTTCCCTCTAAAATCCCCCATGAGACTGTAGGTTTTATATATCAACCTCTGTGAGACACTGAGAAGAGCTTCCGGGGATTTAATGGCATTCCTTCCCTAGGTAGCGATACGTATTGGCAGGGTGGTCTGTAAACACCTCGAATCTAAAACAAAACCAAAATGACTGAAAAAGAAACTCAGCAAGGCGTCAACAGTTGAGAGTGGAGTTAGCTCGCTGCGGAAAGAGCAATGACAGCTCCCACACAGAACACACCTAGAATGACATCCCCATCCTTACTGAAGTTCACGGTTGCTGCAGGATAATGGAAACAGAACCATACAAAGGTTGTTATAGCTTCACCTGGCATTTTTGTGACTATGGTTCATCTAAATTATCAGCAATCTTGGCATCCTATATGAAAATGTGTGTACATATAAATCCCAAACACATGCCCCGAGTGGTCCATGCATGCTTCTCAGCTCTGTCTCCACATGGAAGTGCTCTTGCTTTAGTATCAAGGATCTGTTTACTCTAAGGACACCCCTGGACAGCAGCTGGTAGAGGCAGTCTGTCAATGCCCGCCAGTCCTTTCAGATGAGCAACGCTAAGAGATAGTCACCACACGTTTCCATAACTCCAGCACATCACCATGGCCGCAAGGAACAATTCCTGTTCCTCTCATTTTTTCAGTCCCATCTCCCAGGATTCCCTCTTTATATCTCTTAGATTATCCACAACCAGACAAAACAACAACAAAAACAAACAAAACAAAAAATGTCAATACCAAACTAAAAAAGGTCTGAACAAGTACTTACCTATCATAAGCAATTACCAGCTACCGAGCACTAGTTTTGGTTAGAGTCCTGAACGTAGTTGCAAAGGGTACTGCAAACCACATCACCATTAGTCGTCGGCATTATCCTCACATGTATCCTGTTGAAAATAGCCTTCATCTCCACAATCACATAGTTCATCTTGTTTGAAAAGTGACTTTGGAATGAGTCACCCCATTTTCCACCTCTTTGGTGGAAGCAAGAAAGGTAATTACTAATACTTTGTTTCCAAGAGAGAAACACATTGTAGCTCTTTGGAGAATTCATCCTGATGTTTGGGGCCTCAGTAGAGTCAAAACATAAATTATAGTCAAGTCTCAAGCACTATGGAAAACGAAGTAAGATCAAAACAAACCCTTCCTGGTGTCCTTTGTTCCCCCTAAGTAAGAAAAAAGGGATTTTCTTTAAAAAAAAAAAAAGAAAGAAAGAATTAAGTCAAGAGTCTTCTAACAAACAAATCGTGCACACAGCCAGACCCTGAGTACAAAGCAGCATTTTCTAAGACTTTTTTCCAGAGATGGTCAGTGTTGACTATGTCCACCGAGACCTTTTGTCATGTCTAGTGTACATCATCCTTGTCCATGCTAAAATTGCATTTTTACAAGCTCAAACCCTATCTTTCTGTATCTGCATGTGAATCCCATCTTCAACTGTCTTTTATGCTTTTTTAACCGTGTGTGTGAGTGTGTGTGTGTGTGTGTGTGTGTGTGTGTGTAGGTAAGTGCACACCATCACATGAATGTGGTAGTCAGAGGAAAACTTTTAGGACCTGCTTCTCTCCTTCCACTATATTGGGATATATAGCTCACATGATCAGGTTTTGCAGCAAGTGCCTTTCCCCTATGAGCCATCTTGCCAGGTTCATACACATGCACTAGATCAGAACGCATCTGTCTTTGTATTGCTCTGGTGCTGGCTAAAGGAGTTATCTGGCCCTCAGTTCTACCAAATCAGCTTCTGAGAAGCATATGATCATGGACGTACTTGTCTCCAAGTCCTCCCTGGTGATTCTTTCTACAAGTGTAAGAATCACAGCTCATCCTCAGACTAGATTTTCATTGTATGAAAGGGAAACTAATGCCCTTCCAGACAAGGACCTCAAGTACCAGCCAAGGGTACAGCATCTCATTCTGGATGCCTTGAGATAAAAGCCTCATTCTTTCCACTGAGCACTGAAATTCTGAAAACTCTATTATCTTTTGTGTAGAAAAATAAGCATAAATTTCTTGAGTCAACCATAAAACCATGTAAGACTTAATATAAATATAAACAAAATCCATGGAGTCACTATGCATGAGACTTGGAATTGTTTCACTGATAAGGAGGCGGGGCCTATTTGGAACATTATATGGCCATAGCCATGACCTCTGGCTGTGAAAGTTGTTTCAATGATGGCATGTTTTACTTGTTTGAGCCGGCTGAATTCCCATTGTTACTGCTATTCTAATTCCTAATATTGGAACAGCAAGTACACATCGATGGCATGTCTCACCATGAAACCATCCGTCTTACTTGACTGTCTGTAAATATATTACCTACATATTAGACTCCCTTTAAATTTTCTTATTAACCTGAAAAAGAGAAATCGATATTACTGGACATCTTATACCACCAGGGTGATAAAGAGAAACCTGAGTCTTGGGAATAGTAATGCTTGGTTTTTTTCCCTGTGCATTCAGGGGTAGAAACGCTTACCCATTTCCATCCTCATTGCAATAGATTTCTCCATATGCACATGCATTTTCATAGAGGATGTCAAGATTGTTGACAAACTAGGTAAGCCATAATTACAGAAATGCCAAGTATAAGGCCATAAAAATTCACATACTTTATGACTTCAATTTCCCAAAATATAAGAACAATTAAAAAAATCAATCACACCTTTTGTTTTTACATTTGGACTCATAGAGTTGTTACTTGGTTGGATAACCAGACCATCCTCTTGTTTGACTGGAGGAAGATTTTTAAGATCAACCTCTCACACTGAAACAACACAGACAAGGAAAGCACATAATTGGGAAACATGTTTTTTGGTATCGCATGCCAATTTACTTGTCTGTCATTTAACAGACCATTTTCAATTGACCCCGCAGAACCATTTGATAACCCATTGTCTTCCAACACACCACACACACACACACACACACACACACACACACACACACACACACAATAAAGACATTTTCTTGTTCAGTGCTTCTCCAAACAATGTTCTCCTGTCTGATTGATTACTCACTACCACTCAAAGAATTTCCCTTGCATCCTGCAAGCAGCTCCTTGCTCGTCTGTTAACTGCTCATCCTGTCCATGTCTAACATCTGTGCACATACAACCGTTTATGAACAGCATCCACATAAGAAACCCATCCAGCATTCGATCTATGACTTTTCAGCGTCTATAAAAATTTCCCCAAACCTCTTCGCCTATAGGCACGTTTCGTGTTGAGGCTTTATTTTCTCTGCAGTGAGCATCCCTACTGGTGAATATCTATGCATTTCCATGAACTGAGTTTCAGGGCACCATGTATCATTTTCACCTACAATGGGAATGGCTGACTTTCCATGTATTAAAATTTAATAACAGATTGTTGCTCTCTGCCATGGTCGCCTCTGCCAGCACTGAAGTCTTCAATCCTTTGAGGTTTACAAGGAGCCTTTGAATAAGCACCCCTTCCTCCAGAGGGATGCTGTTATAAAACTGCCTTGACTATGGTACTATGTTTATTTGTTTCCAGATTTACCTTAGTTTCACTCTTCCAAATCGATTAAAATTGTTTTAAAAGTTGCACTTGAACTGCACTCATTACAAATGAATTTGAGACATCTTAATTTTCACAAAATTGTGTAGGCCTCCCCTGGAACATTGAGCTCTATGTTTTAAATTTTTTGTATTTGTTTTTAAATAGTCCCTAGGTTGTTCCTAGGCATTTTTGTTGTTGTCCTTTGACAGATACATTGTAAATTATACCAAAGAAAGAAGGCTGAGAGACTCTGGACTTAGAGATAAAACAATAAAGTGAATTTTATTCAGACCACTTCTTGAGGTTTCCTTGGCAAGAAATTCACCTTCATCTTGAGACTTCTCTCTCTGTATATACTTGAAAGCCATAACATGACCCTTTCTGAGGGTCTTTGAAAATATAGAACTTCTATTCCATCTTGCATTCAAATAATCACAGCTCCTGCCCCCTCACCCCCAGATGCTAGACTCCAGAGCTGCACCTTCTGGCTCTTCATGGGACCTTCTAGGGGTCAGTTGGTGGGTCTTTCTCAGCGATATGTCCCCAATCTCTCTCCTGCTTGGTCCTCGACAATAGCTCTTCCTTTTGCTCCTTGGCAGGGACCTAGCAATACTTGGACAATGATTCAGTGTGACTCAGACCTTGGTAGTTAAAGGACCACATCCAGGAAATGAAACACATAATGTTGATGCCTCTTCCTAGCCCAGCTGATCAGGCAGTGTCCACAATGTACCCAGGAAGCTCTGAGCTGCATCATGTCCTGCCACTTGCCACCGACTGCCTGTTGTCCTCACTGGAATAGACGTCACCGACTGACTTGACTTCCCTCCATTCCTATAAGCGAAGACAAAGTCACTCTTGCAGGCATCTCTCAGGCACCATCTTTCCCACTTACCAGATGGAAGTTTCCTCTATTGCTCCATAGACCGGCACCCTGAAACCTCTTCCAACCTATCTTTGTTTCCAAAGAGGTGAGTTGATAGTTATTTCTATTTCATGCCAATTTTTTAATGATACATTCTTTTCCAATAATGATCTAAGCATTAAGGCTAGTCATTCATTAAGGGACCGGGCAGCCTCTGGAGAAGGAACTTGGTTCCTTAAGAACATTGTGGTGGCCTAGCCTGTGGTCATTAGAACTAGGGATGTTCTCTCGGTGAATTGGAAATTTGCTCCAATTTTGTTGATTAAATAAAGAGATTTGGACATTCAAAGTGATGCTCTTCTTTGTTTATCCCAAGGAATCTGAGAAGTTGAACAGACTCCGTGGAGGCTCAGTAGTCTTTCTGCCACTCGGAGAGAAGCATGTGTGAGTCACCTGTGTATATATGTGTGTTTACCAGATAATAATAATTATCACGATGCCAAACACTTGGGAAACAATTACACAGAAATATAAAGGATCCAGCCACAGATGTCAAGAAAATGGGAATTTCATAGCCATGCAACTTTAGGTGGCTGCGGCATGAAGCAGGGGCTCTGCAGGTATCTGCTCTCTTGCTGACACACACACTTGAGGTCCTTTCCAGTCCCTGCTAACTTGGAAGCAGAGCTCATTCTCAGAGCTCCACCCCCAGAATCACTTGTCTATTCTGAAGGCTCACTGCCTGTGTCTGACATTCCAGAAGCTTCCTGATGGATGGGACAAAACACTTCATGTTCCCCTCAGAACAAACACCTCTCCAAAAAGGGTAAACCTTTTCCACGAACCCTTTCCCACTAATTCCTCTACAGGCATCTGTTTGTCTTTGTTTTCTCCTTGATTCCTTTTCCATTCCTGCCTCTTGGACACAGACCTTGCCCACCCTTCTAGTTCTCAAAACTCCAGCCACACATGTACCTTTTGGTCAAAGATGTAGCATGCTCTCCGAGGGGCTTCAGCCTTGAAGACGCTTTTAACCCTAGGCTCACTGAACTACAGAAGGCTTCTTCCCTGGGAGCTGGAGGTGGGGGAGTAGTTCACTTCTCTTCAGAAAGGTCAACGACATTTCCCTCGAATAATTATAATTACCTTACTGTCGAAACAGTTCCTCTGGGTGTGGTGCCTGGGAATTCAACCACACTCCGGTGGACGGCCCCACCACCCATGAACCTATGGATGGCACAAGTGTATCTAATAGATTATAAATAAATAAATAAATAAATAAATACAAATAAATAAATAAATAAATAAATAAATAGAAGAGATGGGCTGGAATGGGAGGAGTTAGAAGGTGGAATGAGAAGAGAGAACAATCAAAATGTACTGTGTGACATTCTCAAAGACTCAATAAAAACATTATGTGAGGGAAGAAAACAACCCCACTGAAGATTTTGAGCTTTGAGTCACTGCATTAGCCGTGTTACACGCCACTCCCACCATCTCCTTTATGAGATGATTCATGATTTAATGACATAAAATATGCAGAACCCACTGAAGTGTTCCTCAGCCTAGAGAAATAAAGAAAGATGGAGATAATTGAAGATATCCCTGGAAACAATTGTCTCTGGGTGAGTAAATTTAATGCATGCTAGAGGAATTGGCACCAAACTGTGTCCTGCCCAGAAAATAACGGGTTGACAACCTCTAGCCCTCAAGGGGCATGACATTTAAAACTTGTGCCTTGGTAGTAATAAGGTTCAGATTAAACCAAACATCTCTCTCCATCTCTCTATCCTCTCTTTCTCTCTCTCTCTCTCTCTCTCTCTCTCTCTCTCTCTCTCTCTCTCTCTCACACACACACACACACACACACACACACACACACACACACACACATGGACATGGTTAAGAAGGTAGCCATATACAAGTCAGAAGAAACCTCGCCAAAACAGTCATGCTGACATAATGACCTTAAACACCCAGCCCCTAGCACTGTGAGAACTCTATTATTCCTACTACCTTGTCTTTGGCATTTTGCTAGGCTAACAAGCTACCTACCAAACGCCTCTTCCTTACAATGCAGACAGACCCCCATTGGCCTACCTGGAACCACCTTGTTCTCTCTCTAATCTCTCTGCGTAGGCATCCACACTCCACCCTGCCATCTTCTGTGCTCTGTGGGGGCCATAATCAATGAACCCTTCTGTCTTCTTCACCTAGCTGTGTTGGCTGTGGGACTGGGGCAGTGCCAGCAGAAGGCTGAGGTCCGGGAGACCACGGATGGGTTTTCTTGGCTGCACCTTTCCTACTCTGTGCCACAGCTTGGCAGCAACTGCTGCTTTTCGGTGACGCCTTGCCTAGCTCCAGCTCTGCTGAGCTGGCTCCACCACGTCTAACCTTTGCTTCGCAAGCTGAGGCGATGCCAGTCTCCGTGCGTCTCTGTGGTCTGTGCCACTTGTCTCGGTGCCCCCTTTACCCCCAGCAAAGTTTCCCTTTAAGGCATTTGCTGTGGAACAATGAAGCATAACTCGGTTTCCTCAATACAGGGCTGACCTGAAAGATGACTTCTCCTAAGCATACTGGCACTTTCTTCCATCCTAATTTTCTATGAGTTTGCTAAATAAAATTTAAGGTGGAGAATGACCATATTGGAAAAAATGAATTATAAATAGGAACTGTTTTAGCCCGAGGGCTGCACACCTCAGGGTTACAAAGGATGCTCAGAGGTCAATGGCCCAAGTTCTTTCGCTCTTTTTATCTCTTTCAACCCAGGCGCTCTTACAGACACAGAATATTCTATTATTTAAGACCATTCAAATCAGATTCCAGCCAACATACTCATCAATGCACTTACTTATCAAATGATCATGGGAGAATATTAAAATTCTTAGTCTGGTTCTGTTGTCCCCAAACACTGGCAGCACAGGCAAGCGCAAAATGTCTTACCCCAAAAAGTTGGGTCCACAAATGTAGCACAGCCCAGCATATTTTCAAACTGTAGAAATTCAAGACCCAAAGTACACATTTCAAATATCGTAAACACCCTGAGAATCGAGGGCAGGACGCTGCAGTCCAGTGCAGCTGTGCTTTCGCAGGCAAACATGAATATTCATAAAAAGAAATGAAAAGTATAGTGGCAGGTTGTTTCTAGCCAGGTTTTTGTGTGAAACAGGTTGCAAAGTTTATTTTGCATTTTTTGTGGTCTTGCCGTTATTATTATTGTTAACTATTATTGTTATTATGCTTTTTTTCTTTTGCTTATCTGTTTCTATTTTCCAGCTATTTTGCAACTCCATTGATTAATGCACCTGTAGCTAGTAGTCCAGTTTTGGACAGTGCTCATCCAACAGATATCAGTGGCTGCCACCCATTAACATAACGGCAGAAGCGACAATATCCTGATAAACCCTGCCCATTCACACGAGAAACAAAGACCTTGTATAGTATCCAGTTAGTTGGTTGAGGGTGGGTACTGGATCCTGGAGAGCATCATGTCCGAGCTCAGAGAGGTGGCAGAGCTGAGATGTGAGTTCAGTACCTGCATCTTCAACTCTGGGCTCTCTTATTTTCTGTATCTATGTACTCCTTTCTAGAATAAAGCCCACTGTAAGGCGGGGTCTAGAAGGGAACACAGAAGACCGCACAGTATACAGCACAGGACTGGCTCTTGCGCTGTGGAGGGCATGTTGGGATAGAGATTCACAGATGGATGTGTGCTAGTTGGGGAGCTCTGCAGACTAGGCTAAAGGGATTTGCATGCATACATTTACTCTCCTTGGAGGAAGACATGTTTGCCTCCATCTCGTTTCAAAAACACTGAAAGAGGTGCAGATGCACACGAGTGCTTGGAGACAGAGGCTGTGGCAGGAGACAGCGTGCTGCTCCAGAAGGCTAACCCTCTTGATGTGTCTGCTCCCACTGGATTTGACTGTGACAGCCTGCAGCTGCTCCTGGGCCCTGTAATAGGATTATTCCGGCAGAGGACACTTCGGGGCTAATCAGCATAAGGATACCTTCCAGGTTTCTAGGGTTGGGGCCAGACAAATGATAAAAGGGCCTCAGTCTTGGAAGGTGCCCTCTGAGATATTGAAGTGGTTTTGAGAGAGAGCCTGTCACATCTGGTTGCTGTGCTAATTAGATTAGGGAACAGAAGGGGAGGGAGAGAAGGCAGCCAAGACAACCTGTGGGGTCTGGGTGGGGAAGGCAGCCACAGGAACGACTCTCGGGGTCACACTGGTCAGGAGTGGCAGCGTGAGCAGGACACTGATTTATGAACCATCTAATCTCTGAGGGGGGCTTCAAGGCTGTGTGCACAGTTTCTCAATAACCAGTCACTCACTGTTCTTGCTTGGTCGTGATCTGCAGGTCATGCCCACTCTAGGTCAGTGACTTGGCATTGACTGGGGTCTTGAAGCTAGGTATCTTATCTTAAGGGACCGGATGCCTCTGATGAACAGAATTCCCTTGACTCCAGTGTTATTCAACATTAACAGTGTGCCAGTGGGGAGACTGACATGCAGAGACCCTCCTGAGATCAAACATGACAAAGGGCCAGGACTCTCACCACACTGAGCCCTTCACCCATGATGAAACTGTGTTGCTCCCAGGTGATCCTCAAGTGCTGACTGTGTTGATCTTGATTGACAGATGAGGATACTGAGATGCTGAGAAGACCCAGGGCTTGTGTGCAGCCAAACAGCAAAGACGTACAGAATCCAGCTCAGTGCTTTCTCCAGCTCCCTCTTGTTGTTCAGGCTTAGGATGCTCTGGCTCCTGATACTCCTACCATCATCTCACCCCATCTGCGCCTCAGTCACAGTACCCTAACCCACGAACTTTCCCAGAGTCCTCTGTTCTTAGGCGCTTTCTGCAGACCCAGCCAGCCTCTGACCCTATATGACTGTATTATCTTCACCCATGGTAACACAGAGAAATCTTTGTGTCTTATTGTATAAACATCCATGCATGCTTTAACACACATGAACAAATGCATACACACATAAAAATACCCACAAAGTTAATTCACACATGTGCTAATACATAGATTTATGGGTGTATACATACAAACACAATATATAAATAAAAGAAATTCACAACCATAAATACATGTAACTGTACACAAATACACCCTCACTTCCATACCCACAATTAGATAGATAGATAGATAGATAGATAGATAGATAGATAGATAGATAGATAGATAGAGATAGGAAGGCAGGCAGATAGATAGACTGACTGACAGACAGACAGACAAATGAACAGATGGATAGATAGATAGACAGATAGATGCCACCTACCTCCCTCCATCCATCCCAGGTTCAAGCTTTTCCTTGCACCCTGGCCTGGCAGCCCCTTCCCTTTCCAACCTTAGAGGTCCTCTCTACTGGCTGCTGCTAGCAGGGGTCCACCTCAGTGCACTTCTGCTCTTGCGCTTTGCCTGGTTTGGGGGTTCATGGGAAGGTTGTTTCCTCTTCTGTGAATAGATTGTTAGCCAGAAGCAAGAATCACTTTCCTTGCTCCAGGAAACCTTCATGACCCCTAACTGCACTAAACAACCTTCATGGATTTCCAATAGACCTCGTCAGTCACCGTCATTACACTGGGCGTTTCACGGTTTCAGTTTTTGAAATTGATTGCCCTTTGCTCAGCATCAGGTTTTTCTCACCATCCGGTCCCACCACGGTGTTCAGTCCACAGTGGGTACTCAATAATTACACTAGGATGATTAATGGCTTGGCTCAAGTATATATTTGAATATTGGCAGAAAGTTCTCCCCTGGCTGCTTCCTAAAGTCGGTTTCCCTCCTTCACTTTAGTCGGGACTCATGGAAGTTATCACATTAAAATATACCTTTCTGTTTTGCCCATCAGAATGAAGGTCAAGAGGCTGGATCGAGGCCAGCCTTGACCACTTCGAGAACAGGGTTTGGCATGTGTCTGGTAGAGCTATGCAGGACACAGTGCTTCAGAGTTTAGCTCACAAGTCTTTGCACTCGTGACACACGGTGAGCACCTGTGCACTTAGATTCTGGTGACAGAGGCAAGGATCCACTGCGTCTGACAATGGTCACGTGACAGGATGATAAGTACTTACTACATTGGAAGAGCCGGCAGGACAAGCTTAGAGGTTACTTATGGCCAAGTTATGGCAATACTTCCCCCTCGCACGGTGTACATGATGAATGAAGTCAGGTTGGGACTCCAAACCTATGAATTACCAGGATTCTTAAGTAAGACATGCTGGCAAAGAAGTCATCCTAAATTCTATTAGCTAATGTCTGGCAGATGGCACACGTAGATTTAAGGGGAATTCACACAGGACCTATTTATAAAAAAAAAAAAAAAAAGTCTCTTCCTCCTGTGAGCTACAAAATCAAGGCATCCAGGAAGGACAGTCATGTCCTGAGCGAGTCACACAGTGAGTTGGAGTGCCAGCCCACTGGGGAAGGGCAGATGCCCCATTGTTGGGACACAGACAGAGTTAAGGAGTTGAGTCTGTTAGTCAAGGATCGTGGCAGGAAAATAGCATCCTTAACCAGTGACAGTGGTGATCTGGGGCACCAGTCTCGCAGGGAAGGTGCAAGTGACTTTCTGGGACACAGCTCTAAGGAGCTAAGATTATTAGCAAGGACCACAGCTACTTGCAGGATCTTGTCAGAGTTTGTGAAGAGGTTGAGCACCTCAATGTCAGTCAGCACTCACCTCATCTCTCCCTCCACTCAAGTAAACTCTCTGGGATGCAGAGGGCATCCAAGCCCTTTGGCTTATGCAAGTCATGTTAGGACCTGCGCCTTTACAACCTGGGGGAAAATGAAGAGATGCAACAGAAGATTGGAAGTAGAAGGAACATTTAGAACACATAGTCCAAAGTAGGGGACAAGCAACAAGCTAAGAAGCGGAAGGGCGGACACCAGAAGAGGATGAACAAAACCGAACTATGTTGTCATACACAGATGAAAATGCCACACTGAAGCCCTTGATTTTGCATGCTAACTTAGATGGGAATGAAAAATGGGGGCTAGGGAGATGAATGGGGTCAGTAAAGTGCCTGCTGTGTAAGCATGAGGTCCTAAGTTCGGATCCTCAGTATTCACACAAAGGCCAGGTATGGACGCATGCATCTGTATCCCCAGCACTTGGGAGACAGAGACAAGTAGATGGGCTGGAGCTGGTGGCTAGATGGCTGGCTGAGGTGATGGGCTCCAGGTTCAGTTGGGGCTGTGCCTCAAACCATAAAGTGGAAGGTGATACAAGAAGACAACCAACCCCGATCTCTAACCCCCACAAAGCACACAAGCATAGGTACACAAGCAAACACGTACAGATACCACACCCACAAAAGAAAATTAACAAAACTGAGAAAAATAAATCCAAATCCAATTGAGGAGAGTCTGAGAGCAATAACATTAGATTTACAAAGCAGACCATTTGCCGACATAAACATTCTTTCATTTATTCATTTTGGTAATCCAGCAAATCTTTTTTTTTATTTTTTTAACCCACAGATTTCAAATGGTGCTGCTCTTATTTATTTATTTGCTTACTTTGAATTATGTGTATGCAGTGTGCCATGTGTGGAGTGTACAGAGCCAGAGGATGACGTTGAGTGTGGGTGTCTTTCTTTACCTCCCCCTACTATATATATAGATGACAGGGTCTCTCACGTCATCTGAATTTCAGCATTTCAGCTAGGTGCAATAGCCAGCAAGCTCCTAGAAGCCCCCTGCTTCTGCCCCAACCCCCAGTGCTGGTGTGAGAAGCACTTTTGGAAATGCCCAACTTTTGACGAGGGTGCTGGAGATTTGAACAGGGACTCTTGCTTTCACAGTAAGAATTCTTACCCACTGACTCATATACCCAGGCCAATACTAGAGCATTTTGATGCCTGCTGATGTCAAATTACTCATGCAACATTTCAGAATCAGGTAAGTTCCATCAAAGCATCCTCCTTGTTCTGTGCTGGGGCATCCGTGAAACTGTGAAAGTGACCACTGCCGTGGAGCACATGTGACCTTCTTTGCTCCTGACAAATCATATCTCTAGGGATGTACATATATCAGTTCAGACATATTCCCTTCAAGAAGCTAGGCATCGTCCTCCTCTTAAGTATAGGAAATAGGAGACAGGATGTAAGACTTTCTACATTGACACAAAATAGAATTCAATGGCTCCAAGGGCTTTTTTTTTTTTTAACCCATTAGCCAGAATAGCTTCCAAGAAGCATCGCAACCCCTGTTTTATCAGCAAAAGCAGCACTGCAATAATGCACTTGCGTATGGTCCAGTCCACCCTGTCTGGACTTAATGGCCTGGATTAATGGGGCATAGTGCCCAATTACTCAGAACGCTTCAGACCTCTCGTTCTGCTAATGCTGTCCACAACGGAAAATTGTTCTGCAATTAGATCCTTACCTATGATTGTGACAGAACCAAAAGAGTATTGGGTAAACACCCCCGCCAAGAGTTACTGTAAGGTCTGGAAAATTCACCTCTCAATTGTGATCTACATGTACTTTCATATGTGGTACTTCACTCCATGTGGACATGTGATGAAGAAATTTTATATGTGTGTTTTACATACACACATGAAGCACCCTAGTATTTGAGGGATTAATGTAACCCAAATAATGTATCTTCTTGCAATTTTGACATCAAGATAGGATCGTAGGAGGAAAGGTATCAGTGATAAACAGAAGGGTGATTTCTCTCAAATGAGTCATTCCAATTAAGTTAAATTACATGCATGATAAAATATAACCACAGTGACTTGAGAGCTTGCTCAGTGGTTAAGAGCACTCTGTAGAGTGCCCTAGGCTCAGCTCCCAGCACCCACATTGAAGCATTCAACCTTCTCTAACTCTGGTGCCAAGGAGTATGATGCCCTCTTCTGGGTTCTGTGGTTACTAAACACATGCAGTTCACAGACATGCGAACAGGCAAAATACCCATGCACATAAAATAAAAAACAAGTCTTTATATGTTACACACACTTGCACCACACACACCCACACACCCCACACCCACACAGTTTCAGAGATTTTGTTCTGTTAGAATACATGGAGATAGAGCATGGATCATCCGTGTGGAGTCTGTGAAATCACATGATCCCTGAGAGGCAAAAGAGGAAGACATGCTAAAGCTTGAGAGCCACAGAGCGTGTGCTGTGGTTAGCTCAAAGAGGGAAACCACCAACTGAGAAGGAACACATCTTACTTTATAGGCGCTTGGAGGCTCTTTCTTCTCTGAGCCTCCAGAGTCTGCTAATGCCTTGGCCTCAACCTTTTGAGAACCAAGGCAGAGCATCTAACTGAGCTAGAACATGCCCAGACTCTTGATTCATGCAAATGTTGAGGTAAGTAGATACTGACTAAAGTTGCTAAGTGTCGACAAGTCACTAGGGCAGAAATAAAAGGTCAATCTTTGTCTCATATCATATTGCTGAGGGGACAGAGTGCATCTGAAGATTCACTTTTAACTTTTTACCTTTTGGTTGTTTCGAAACTTTTATTCAAATATATATTATATGTTGAATCTATTCTTCTTAATGCCCTCAACTTTCTTTTTATGCAGTATACCCTCACCTGTTGGTCTCCTTTGTCTCTCAGGGTAATTTTGCCTCTACTTCCAAGAAACACACATACACATATACATACACACACACACACACACACACACACGATTTTCATATCTATATTGAAGTCCAGGGTACCACCATCTAAATCAGGTTTGGATGATAGTCCCTCGGGCACACCTTCTCTGGATCAGAAATCCTGTTAGCAAAAGAGAAAGGTGTTTTCCCTCCCACCCCATATCTCCAATATTAATGACAAAGCAAGGGCAGAAGAGGTACAACAGACATTTCAACCAGAGAGGGGACAGGCTCCCTTGTTCTGTACACTAAGACCCAGCAGGTTACACTACACTAAGCCCTCGCTTTCCTGGTTCTCCTCCTGGGAGTGGTTCTCCATAAATCTTGGCCCATCCCTGATTCTATCCCGAGTCTTCATGACTTTTCCATAAGAAGACTTTTTTTTGTTTGTTTGTTTGTTTTGTTTTTCGAGACAGGGTTTCTCTGTGGCTTTGGAGCCTGTCCTGGAACTAGCTCTGTAGACCAGGCTGGCCTCGAACTCACAGAGATCTGCCTGTCTCTGCCTCCCGAGTGCTGGGATTAAAGGCGTGCGCCACCACCACCCGGCCATAAGAAGACATTTAAGTATATATTTGAATGGATTTCCCAGCCTGCTTTATGCAGTCAGCACAAGAGGCTCAAGGGCTTCTTTACCTATCGCAAATTCCTCCATCCTTTAATCTGCTCGTATTTTGTGTATCGATACAAGTTTCTTAAAGTTAGGGTGGGTTCCTCTGACTGTAACCAGGGTTTAATCCATGAGATTGAATCCCTTCCTCCACAGATACTGATAGAATCCCATTTCTCCACGGACATCAAGCCTCTTGCTGGGCTGCACTATCACTTCAGGTCCCCTTTTATCAGGCTGGAAAGTCACAGGAGGTGGGCCTAGATTCTTAGGACATGCTTTGTCCAACTGCATCAATGAGGTTCTGTGCCAAATGTTTGAAATCACAACCCCCAAATCCAACCGTCCCACTCTTGAACCAAGCTTGCCCCACCCCCCATACGGCAGTTTACAGACAGTGCCTTGGATCTTGTTTACATGCTGTTATCTGCTACTTTGAAACCTTTTGGTGAGAAAGACTAGAGGGAAGAATCAGTTTATGTTTAAGCCCAGAGGTTTGACTCCTGGCTCCTTCATAGTCTCCAAGCTCTGCTTGGAATCAGCCTGGTCCCTTGCATCTCTCGCCTCTCCCCCGTACATCGTCACGGTCAGCTCAAAAGTCGGCTGCATTTTCAACCGTCTGCCTGGAAATCTCCAGGCCAACCCGCAAGATCATTAGCTAATGGATTTCCTTCCTCACGTGACAGTTTTCTTCCGTCATCTCCTGCTGGTACATAACCCAGATAGCCTGTTGTCCAACCTTTACTTGAGCTTTCGTTCTTCCTGTTTCCCCACTGGCCAGACCCGAAGCAAATGCCAAGATTCTGAATTCTGTAATGTCAGCAACCCATTTCTGACACCATTTCTATTTTAACTAGACACCATTGCATAACCCACCGCCCCAAGGGCAGGATTGTACAGCAAACGTCAGCATGCACTCATGAGTTTGCAGTCTGGGCAGGGCTCGGTGGGGGCACCCCATCACCCTGCACATGGCTGTAGCTGAGGAATGGTGAGGGTGTTGAGTATCTGCTTCCAGAAAGGCTCCCCTGCTCCAGGCCTAGCCAGCTTGTACTGGCTGTAAGTGGACCTCAAGCAGGTCCTCAGTTCTCATATGGCTGTGCTCCATACAGCAATGCCACCTAGGCTCCAAAACTTGAACCTCTTGGGGTCAAATCCTCAGTTGCTGTAATGGTGGCTAAAGCATCAGTGAATGTTAGAGCAATCACGTGACTGAGCAAAAAAAGCTGAAGTCAACAGACACAACAATTTATGTGGACCAGGACACTGGGTATATCATGTGCGTGTGTGAGAGACAATCTATCAAGGACATTTTAATTTGGCCCCAAGAATCATAGACAAAATTGCCATACACCCAAGAGTACACCGGCAGCACAAATCAGACTCGATATATTTTTCTAAATGAAGACACAAGGCTTGGTGGGTGTGGAAGAGAAAGTGGATCTTGGAGTAGTTAAGAGGGTAAATAGGATCAAAATGCATTGTATGAAATTCTCAAAGAGCTAATAAAAATTTTAAGGAAAGAAAACTAAATGGGGGTAGTCCAAAACTGAGCTACACATGATGTGGTAGACTTGTGTCAACCACTACAGTGGTGGGGAAGGGGCTGAGAAGGAGACAATGAATCCATCAGGTCGACTAGAATATGACTTACTGTGTATGCCCACTGCAATAGCCGGCTACGGAGCTGTGTGTAACTGCATGGCCAGATGGCTCTCTAGCTTTGTGGCTATGTGTAGCTGTGTGGCTGTATGTAACTGAATGACTGTGCGGCTGTGTGGTTGTGTATGGCTATGGCTGTATACTGTGTGTAGCTGTTGGTTGTATGTGGCTATGTGTAGCAAGGGGCCGGGACTGTTGGCCTCTTTGTGGGAGAAGTGTTTGATGGTTGGAGTGAGTTTTTTACCATGCAGTAATCTGTACCAGGGGAAGGAAATTAGACAAGATTGGCTGATACGGTGTAAGCCACTGTGAAAATAATTTCTAGTTGCACAACCCTCAGCATGCAAATGATGACTAAGTAATGGCAGTCCTGGTCACAGTCTGGACACAGAGTTCCAGGCTCTGTGCTGTCAGAGTGTGACATTTCTGATGCTAGTAATTTGGGTTTCCTAGACCATGCTGGTGATTATTCTCTAATGTGGGACTTTCTTGCTAATGGCCTTCCCTTAGGATTCGGTATTATCTTTTTTATTATTATTTTTAAGAACAGAGTCTCACTATGGAGCCCTGGCTGTCCTGGAGCTCACTATGTGGATCAGCCTGGCCTTGCACTCATGAAGACCCACCTGCTTCTGCCTCCCACACGCTGAGATTAATGAAATATCCCACCACTCTTGTCTACATTATTTTATGTAAATAAAATTAGCAGGAACATCCAAGGCAATCATCAAGAAGTAGAGAAATACAGATGTCTTATGTCCTCAAAAATTATATCTGTAAAGGCTCAGAATTAAGACAATGCACAATTGATATACAACAGGTTAATAGAGGAACAAACCCAATCTGATTTCGCAAGCACACGCTGAAACAGAGTCGTGTAAATGCAAAGGAAAATGAATGATGTTCCATCAGTTGTACATGAGGTATGTATTGATTCTTTCTTCATTGTGGGCATAAAGTTCATTACAGATAGATTTTAGATCTAAGTGTGATTGGATTGTTAAAAATTCCAAAAAGTAGCATTGGAAAGGACCTCATGTCATGGCAGAGGCAAGACATTAAACAAGACAAAAGCCTGAACTGACCACGGCGCATGTTTCTTTACAAAGTTTGTCTAAGAGAAATATTCACCAAAACACATAATTGGTAGAGAAATCGTAGAAGCCACAGATGGGAGAAGATGACTGACAGAAAGAGGTTTGGATACGGAATGAATTCATCTTCTAAATCGGTGGGGGGGGGGAAGATTACTCAACGGATAACGGAGTAGGAGATGGTACAGTCACAACATGCAAGATTATATCTCGGAGGCGGTGAAGGCACTAGAAGGAGATTGACTTCTCAATTTGAATGCTTATGTACGCCACAGTGAGACCCAGAAAACGCCTCAAGACCCCAGAAATATCGAGGAAACCGACTGACAACATAATCCTGATCGCGTCTCATCCTGATCGCGTCTCACCCTGATCACGTCTCACCCTGATCGCGTCTCATCCTGATCGTGTCTCATCGTCAGCTCTTCACACTGAATGGCACACTGCAGATTGTTAGAGCCGTTTTGTAAAGCTGGTTGACAGCAGCTATAAAACTTAACCAATGAGGACTTTACTGCCTGAAAGTCCACTCGGTAATGACTGCAAGCTAAAGGTGCTGAGTGTAGGAGTTTTCGCTGTTCGCCGTCTCACCACACGGCAAGAGACTTTCATGTTTGGTGGGATGGATAATGTGTAGCACACTCACATTCAGAGAGACATAGCTAGCTGTGGACATACCGCATAGCATAGATGAAGCTCTAAAAGACAGTGTGGAGGGAACAGACCCCAGTCCCACCCCTGTGCCGGCTGCCCTGTGACTTTCTTGCTTGTACACGTATCAGAACGCACCTTTAAGCCCGTGTGGTAGCTCAGGCCTATAATCTCAGCGATCTGTGGGCTAAGGTGAGAGTTAAAACCCAGCCCGTACCATAGAGTGACTTGAAGGCTAGCCTGGGCTACAGTGATCTCCTGTCTTCATACAAACAAACAACAACCATGAAACTCTACCTTTGGTGACAGAAACCAAAGTTCCTCTGTAGTTGGAGGCCATAGTCAGCTCTGGAAGTTTTGGCTGGAAGGGAACCTGGGTAATCCTTTTTTTTTTTTTTTTACTTTTTCTTTTTTTTTTTAAATTCCTCCTTCCACCCAGATGGGGGTTATGCAGGCATTTTTAACTGTGTGAAAATTTACCCAGTAGGACATTTTTTTATTTCTGTATTTGGGGATTTGACTTTTTTGCTCAATTAAGAAAGGCTATTTTTGTGTTGTTTACTCCTTAGATGGACAGTTATTCACTGTTTGATGGCGTTGCTCCTCTATAACCTGAGTTACAGTTGGCCATCATGATGTCTTGACTCAGTCATGAAACAGCTGATGAACCAATGTCTGATAACCTGATTTCAGCTCCAGGAAGGCTTCTGCAAGGAAAGCAGCAGAAATGCCTTCTGGGAGGAGCTTATAATTTTATAAAATCAAAAGACCTTCTTAACCGTGGGCTTGTCTGTTCCTGTCAGAAAACACAACTCAGAATCTGTGTCTGAGTAACACCATTTGTAGCCCCCAGCTGCCTCTCACTGTTTTTCCCCCCTTTGTTTCATTTTTTTTCCTTATCCTGCCAATTACCCTAAACCATATGCTACTTCTATCAGAAGTGACCCTAGGAAGCAAGCCATTCTGGAATAGAACCCTGCAATGTAATTGATGATGTTTTAAAGACCATCAGCCATTGGTGCAATGCTGAGCCACAGAAGCATGCAAAGCACCTTGTGTCTGGTTTGGGGGAGTAGAGGTAGGAGGAAGATGATGGACCAGACGTCTCCATCACTGAGAAGCTGGGCTGGAGCATAGGCTGGTGGCATCTTTAGAGAACACAACAGTCCACAGGCATACCATCGAAGTCTCTCTGGCAGTTCTGTGAAAACCACTTCTCTGCTGCAACAGGTTAGCACGGCGTGCAGTTAAGCCTAGGGTCTGTTTGAAAGGCTCAGCAACTCAGATTAACAGATGGATGGCTCTGCCAGCCTGTTATGCCAACGCCAGGAAGGTGAAAGACACTGGGACCCCCAAGTTGCGAGGTACCCTGGTAGATATATACAAAGCTGAGAAAAGCTCCCCCAAAATACCTAGCAAATCTTACAGTGGAAACAACACTCCGTGAAAGTAGCAGTGTCTTCCTGTGTTTGATAAAATGTACTTCTAGGGGCTGGAGAGATGGCTCAGAGGTTAAGAGCACTGGCTGCTCTTCCAGAGGTCCTGAGTTCAATTCCCAGCAACGACATGGTGGCTCACAACCATCTGTACTGAGATCTGGCGCGCTCCTCTGGCGTGTGGGCATACATCAAGGCAGAATGTTGTATGCATAATAAATAAATAAATCTTTAAAAAAATGTACTTCTATCTGACTGTGGTTAATACAACACACACATGGTACTTTGAAGGTGCCGAGTGTAGAGTTAAAGTTCTCTTGCCACAAAAAGCAAGGGTGTGAAGTAATGAGGGTGTTCATTAGCCCACAAAGCTTATTTCAAAACACCATGTGGTATATGATAAATACATGCAATTTGTTCGTGTGTGTGCATATATATATGTGTGTATATATATATATATCCATTTATAAAATTTTCAGTGACTTCACAGGGCTTTCTGCCTCTCCTCCAAATGCTTCCCCGCACTCTCTGCCTCTGAGCTGTTAATAGGATCTTTATTCCAGCAATTGCAAACTCAGGATGTGACTTTCATAACAACCCAGTCACGGCTGTTTGACAGTTCATTGACCTGAGTCTGAGACACACACGGAATGTGTGAGTGTTACACCACAGGAGTGATCACAACGTGAAAGTATACCAAGCTCTTGGCAAAGGGTACTCGTGTATGGTTATCTAACATGTAACCCTCAGGGAGATGAGCTCCCAGGACACTGTCACCAATCGTAACTTGAAGGACTCATTTTAACAAACACACTGAGCTGTGCCTATGGGCTAGAAGCACCAGCTTCCTTGACAGTTCATGGCATCACTTCGATGGAAAGAGGAAGCCCTGGAGTGGTCCAGGCCTTGTGATGAATTAATAACTGGAGAAAAAGAGGCACGCTTACCATCAAAAGCCACAAGTGAGGAGAGAGGGCACTTTCACTGATAGGTTGGACAAGGATGATGGCTTTGATCACGCTGTATTAGGACGGACGTATGCAGCCTCTTACAGTGCTCCTAAAAGATCATTACACAGAAACCTTTTCGGGTTTTGGCAGGCATAGAGTGGATTAGAGCCACCAAGGGAGGGTATGTGGCCTTTGCGACAATTCCCAGATATGAATCAGTTCTCAAATGCAAATTCTCTTCAAAGAGAGGAGAGCAATTCACTCAAGCAGGAAAGGCTATGGGCATCCACACAAATGGCCACGCAGGTCCTCTCAGGAGCCGGCCCAGCAGATAGAAGCATTTTGCACCGGGGTCGTTGCATTAAAGAGGGTGACGTTGTTCATGGAGGACAATGGGGGAAGCTGAGGGACATGGCTTCATCTTTGCCTCATGGTCATCACGGTTGAGCCCATGCTCGGGTAGAGGTACAAAGGACCGGGCGGCTGAAACAAAGGCAAGGGTCCTACACAAGAGGAACAGAAAGCAATTTCGAGATGGGCATTGTGTATCCGCTCTCAGGAAAGAAAGAAGAGGAGCAGTGAATCCGACGATGAGATCATAAAGCGTGGAGGGCACAGTATGCACGCGGAGTTGACTGGAAGTCAGAGAGCAAAAGCCACGACAGAATGATAAATAGAAGACTCGGGTAATTAGGCATGCTGTTCCCCCCTAAAGACAGGCGAGGGCTCCCCCAGAGCTCTGTGCTGGCAGACTCCAGCCCAAAGCTCCATTAGACTGCTTGAAGGTCACCGGCCCCAAGTGATCTATTAAAACGCGCAGTTCTGCAACAGGCAAAGATGGCTCAATATCTGAGCATCGCGAAATGAGATTCAGCACATTTGCATAACAAAGGAGGAGGTGGGTGGCTTTGTGGGCTTGGAAAAGGAGATGCCTAATTTACTAAGAGACGCGCCTGAAATGGGGATGAGGGGACTTCTTTAATTAGTCTGACTAGATGCATGCATCACAGAGCATTCATCGACTGGGTCATGTTTGTAGACATTAAAAGCATTTCAGCTTCGGGAAGTGCCAGGAGGACATCCCAGGCACCAGGAAACAGCTCAGACCGGAAGTCAGTTCAAGGTGGGGAGAGAGGAAAATGAGCTTGAGCCTGGGCTCAGAGATGGTCACCCTCGGTCAGCCTGGCCTTTCTCCCTGGGTCCACACGGTATTTTTCTTATTGCTGTGACAAAATCAGCTTCAGGAAGAGTTCGCTTTAACCCACAGTGTGAGGCCACAGCCTTTCAGGACAGGAAGGTCGTGGTTATGGGAGCACGAGGCAGCTCCTCGCGTTGTAAATACAGGCAGGAAACAGAGAGGGAGGAACGCTAATGCCTGGCTTGCCCTTTCCGGTGTATGGATTATAGGACTCAGCCCATAGAAAGGCGCCCTCCACAAGTAAAGTAAGACTCCCATGCTTACTGAATCGGATCTAGAAACTGCCTCGCAGGTGTGACCGTGGATATCCTAAACCTCATCAACTGATTGGCAGTAGGATTAGCGATCTAATGTATTGACAACAAAGAGAAATATTATGGCCACATATGAATAGGCAATGAAACTCATTAGTTAACACACTGAGTTTTTCTTTCTGTATTATTATCATTATTATTAGTTCAGTGTGCTAGGGTCTCACTCTCTAGTCCAGGCTAACCTTGAACTCGCAGTGATCCTCCTACTTTTGCCTTAGTCTCAGCCTCTAGTGCTGGGATTATAGGCATGTGCCACCACACCCAGACAGTAGTCTGTGCCTTATTCTGTGTTTTAAATATGTGGATGAAGATAGTGGAGACACATATGCAGGATAAAGAAGATGATCAAGCGGTACATAAGAGTAGGTGGTAACACGTGACCCTTTCTCTGCCTTTCAGCCTAGTGCCCGCTCATTGCCTCTCACCTCCTGGGGGAGTATTCCAACCCTAGACTGTTGCCACACAGGCCTCTAAGATGCCCAAGCATGCATGTATATTCATGTCCCCACGAGGCAGTGCACCTGGTCTGTTGAAATAGCCAAGCAAACCCCGTCATGTCAGAGTGGGTTCCTCTCCAGGAGACACTGCTTCCTCTTGCCCCACCCTCAGCCCAGACCTTCTAATCTCTCGTCTGCCCTGCACACAGTAAAACCTACCTCTCTAAATCAGAGTCCTGGCTGATCATCTCCAATGATACCACTGGAGTCGTACACCTTCCCAGTTGGGAACTTTAAATACATCTCTTACAGCACACTGCATTCCTGCTCTCCCTGCCAGTGTGTTTTATGACATCATAAAAGAACCCCCGAGCCTGCGCCCTTTGGTGAAGGTGGTATTTAGTTCACACTTCTGGGGGTTGACAAGGTCATAGATGGAGCAGAGCTGCATTAGTTTAATCCCTCATGAGGGCCCCCTTCGTTGGGTCACAGTGTGAGAGACACGAAAAGGGGAGCCTCCAGGCACAGGAGGACCAGCTGAGTAAGGGGCTTACTTTCTAACAATCCACTCTTGAGAGAACTTACTTATTCTGCAATTATTATTCCCTCCCAGGGGAACATGCCTACAATACCACACCTTTAGAAACTCTCATCAGGACAGTCTTGGGAACACCATCAAGGGTGCATGTGAGCCCTTGGAGGACAAAGCAAATCTGCATGGCAGGTGCTTGCCTTGTTGATTTGCTGCAAGAGAAAACGGCCATGATACAGGTCACGTGCTTAGGAGAATGCCTAGCAATTTCACGCTCAGAGTTCAGCAGCTGCTATGATTAATGGTTATTTACTTGGTCTCAATGTCTACTTATAAACAAAGCCACGGCTTGCATCCAAGGCCTTTAAAACTCTGGGCTCAGCTTGCGGGTCAACTGTACTGTCTAAGTGGATCTTTCTCGACTCCTCCATGCCTTTCCCTACCAGCTCCTGGGCTCAGAGCCCTCGCTCATGTTGTCCCGAGGATATCACTGACACCTTTCTTTTCAGCCTGCTCTTTCTGAGATCCTCACCCTTGCTCTGAGCTAACTACCCTCTCTGTGGTTCTCATACCTGCCCAGTTGCTCCCTGACCCCCCACCCACGTGCCAGTACAATAGCCTTAAGGTCTAGGGTACACTGTGGTCATGCTCATGCCTTGTTCCTCTGAGTTTGTTCCAACTCAGATTAGCTGTGCATTGGGCCACCCCTCTGGCTAACGCATTTTAATCCCACAACTACAGTTCTCTGCCATTCACAGATGGCTCCCCATCCTCACTTGTACCCTGGGGCCTCTGAAGCAGCCTCACTTCATGTGGGGTACCCTTCTCTCCTTCCTCCATGCCTCCTGGTCTCTGTGTAGGTTCCACCATCTTCTAGCCAGCATATCACCCACTACCTACACTGTGCATCGACATGCAGTTATAAGGCAGATTTTACTAATAGTAATCAATCAACAGCCAAGCACTTGGTCAGTCTGTAAGAGCTTCACATGGACCAGTCTTCTCCATGACAACCCGTCTCATCTTACACGTCCAGAGGCAGCTAGTGGCTAAGCTGTGATCCTTCGGCAATGGGGTGAAGACCACCTTCTCTCATAAGTCTCACCTTTCCATTTCCTTCACTAGCATCTGAATTTACAGACAACCAAATCAGCTTCCCAAGCAAATGCAAGCTGTTTTTACCAGCTAAAACCATCTCTCAAGCAAGATAACAGTCATCCTTCATCTTCTTTCTGCCTGCCCGGCCAGCCTCAGAGACTGCAGCCGATGCCTGTTTTCATTCCAGAAAGTTCCTCCCCAGGTGAGCCCTGCACAGGCTCAGTACTGCCACACTGCAGGGGTGAGCAGGGCACACAGAAAGTTCGTTGCTTCCCCCTGCTGGTCACAATGAGCTATGACACCCTCCGAATGTCATCCGCAGTTTTCCATGAATTTTGTTTTGCAGTGGTCTCTCCTAAAGCAGTTTAGTTTAGTGTGGTAAATTCCAAACTTAATTTCAATTTCCCCGTTCTTATATATTAAGCGAGTCCCTCATTTAACTTTGGTTATAGCCCAGTGTAGGGCGGTCACACTCAACAGAAAGAGCCCACCTAGGTAACTCTGACAGATGTTAGCTGTCTCTCCCCGCCCCCGCCCTGAGACTACCATCCATGGACACCACCTTTATAGCAGCTCTTCCTATTAAAGGCGGAATAAATGCACACTTCCCTGGTGGAGATTCTGTACTATTTAAGAACTGCTGGCCCATTGACACTGGTTCATTCCGTTTCATCTATACAGAGAAAGGGACCAAGTGCTAAGGAGCACCCTAGCACACAACAAAGGATAGGAAATAAAACTCTAAAACCCAGAGAAGATTCTGAAGCTGCTCAGACTGCTTTGAGGTTCTCTTCTGTGCTGCGAGCATTGTCTTTCTCCTGGGTCAACATGCATCAACCCTCAGAAATGGTTCACCTGGGAGAGCCTCATCGTTGGTGGAAGAACTGACCTTCAAAGATTGTGGGGGGGATCAAACCCCAAAGGAATAGAAGCCTGTTGAGCGAGAATGGCCAGAAAGGGCGGACCTCAAAGAGGATCCTGCACTTGTCTTCGTGGTCCTCTGATCTGGGGGCACCTGGTTGTGGGTGCTTCTGCCAGATCCTGCAGCCAGTCCCAGTAACCCGGGTTAAAAGATTAAGGAAACGAAGTCACCTCCAGTGAGGCCTTTGGCACCTGAAGATGGAGATGAGATGGCATGGCCATGCTTCAAGGACCCCACTGCTGTCTCATGGGGCTTCAGAACCATCTCTCATTTTAGCACGGAGGTTGCCTCCCACACGTCCACAGGAAGAGCAGGAAGATCCAGGGCCCAGTTCTGGGCTCCACCCTCTGCTTCTCCACTGCTTTCTCTGGCTCCCCTTCATTTTTTTTCCTTCCCTCTCTCTCCCCTCACTGTGTCCTCCTCTGTCTTGTTTTTAGATTTATTCAATAGTGCACATTAATTGTACAGTGTAACGAACCTAACATTGCAATACATTTCCATAATGTTCATCTCACTCCTTATTGTACTGTCTCCCCAAGCTGCCCCTGCTTCCTGTCCCAAACAGCCCCCAATCTACTTTGAAGTCTCTTTTTGAAAAGCTGGTTCTCTGTATATGGAAGAAAGCAGGCTTGGGCTAAGTAGAGACACTAGCTGGCTGCAATCTGGTCAGAAGAGGAACTTGGTGATGGATTTTAGATGCTGAGGAAAATTTTAAGGAATGTTCTGGGAAACATTCTTTCAGTTGCCTTATACCACAGACTCCTGGTCACTCTGTAATCCAGTCAGTTTCTCTTTTTCCTGTGTCTGTGGAGTGGGGAAAGTAGCCTCTGTGAGTGACATCTGGGTTCTTTTTCCCTCCCGACACCCGTGGATCTCACCCAGAAGTTTCAATATTCACACATGTATCACTAGGATCTGATTACACAACACTGGTGCCTTTCCCCACTCCCACCTCGCATATACAGCTCCAATCTCAGGCTCTCCCAGTGAATGAGCGTGGAAGAATCACATGGGGTTCAGGCTGTATGACTGCAGCACACTGGCATAGGAGAACTCCTGCAGACAGCCTACAGCATGACTTTCAGAACTCATTCTTCCGGGATCTCAGAGCTGAGACCTCAGGTCTGCCCTTGGTGGCTCTCAAACTCCAGAGAAATCACTGCGCCTCTCATCTCTATCCAACTTACCTTCAAAATGTCAAGGAGGTGCTAGTATTGGTATTTAAAGAAGAAATTAAAGGGAAATAAAACTAAACCCATGTGTGATTCAATGGGAAATGGCTCTTTGAACTGTCTGAAGCAAACATTCTTCATAATGCATTGCACACACCACAGGACCCATGTTTAATATGAGCTGCTATTTTGGTATCCTCTTGGGTCCATTGGTCAACAATGCTTTAAACGTGTTAAGTGTTGTGACCCTTAAAAGTGTTGAAATGATTTACAGGGGCCATAGCTGGGTAGGACGGTTGACTGCCTCCCTCCTTTGTTAGCTAGTGTGATGCCTTCTGGTACCATTAATGTCAGTCCTCAGGGAGGAAGCACAGATCAGGGTTAGGGGTCTGTCTCTAGGCTCTGCCATACTTAGGAATACTGTGATTTTCATTGTGGTGTAGGAGTTCCTTCTGTCTTTGTGTTGCTTTTGTTGGTTAATAAAGAAACTGCTTTGGGCCCCTGATAGGCAGAACTTAGGTAGGCAGAGAAGAAAGAACTGAATGCTGGGAGGAAGAAAGCAGAGTGAGAGAGAGCCGCCATGGGCTGCCAGAGTCAGACGTGCAGACTCTTTCCCGATAAGCCAGTGCCACAAGGTGATGTACAGATTAATAGAAATGGGTTAAATCAAGATGTGAGAGTTAGTCAATAAGAGGCTAGAGCAAAGGGGCCAAACAGTAATTTAATTAATACAGTTTCTCTGTGGTTATTTTGGGGCTAAGCAAGCTGGGCGACCAGGATGAACAAGCGCCCCGCCCCCCCCCTCTCCTTTGCAACATCATTGTGTATCAGTACCTGGGTGTTGGTGCTGTTGGAGGTCAGATGTATTGGATCCCAGGAGCTGAAGTGAAAAGCAGTTTTGTGCTGCCCAGCATGGGTGCTGGGAACGGCACTCAGGTCCCCTGGAAGATGAGTCCGTGTTCTTAGTTGCTGAGCTCTCTCTCCAGCCTGCTCCGCTTCTTTCTAGTCTTCCTTTCTCCTTCTCACTATTTGTCTTCTTCCCCTAAACTCTTTCCTGCTGCATTTTACAGAGAACCAGACAGGCTGCCAGACGCAGATGAGGTCACAGGAGGCACTATGACCAAGTCTTTCCATCAGGGACAGGCTTTTCTCCTCAGGCTGACAGGACCAAGAGCAAGAAACGAGGAAGGATTGGGACCATCACTGAATGCCCCTGCCTTAGTCACAGGCAACAGCAGACCAGAACTTGAGGGACAATACAACCCACCACCCTCCAGCTCGGGTCTGGACATATAGTATGGCGCGCCCTGGCCTGAAATACAAAACTAGAATGTTCCCCCAAACCATCACATAGTCATTAATGTAGTAGGATAGAGCAAATAAAGACAGGATTCTAGAATTTTGATGATTAGAAACTGACGTTTAAAAGTCATAAACGATTCCTACACTCCAAACGTAGTTGTGTCGGCCACAGAAGGAAGTCTTATCATCATGTCTTGGGAGGGTAGTTAATTTGGCAAAAAATAGACCAAATGATTTTACTGAGAAAACATGAAAGGACATGTTCTGATTAGCTGTGAGAAATAACTGGATGCAGCATCAGATTCTCAGACACTGACGGTGCTACTGGAGAGATGTCCATTTTATGTGTGAAGTGGCCTTACCTTGTTCATCTGGAATGGGGTGACGTCTCAGAGCAGCAAGGGTAAGGTGGGATCCTGAGGTCTTAGAAAAGATTCAAGACACTAAAGATTCTCCTTGTGCTTCAGGAGAAAGTTGGGGTGAAAATAATTGGTTAAACACCAGCCCTTCAGCCGGGTGCAGACACAGCCAGTCTATGACTGAGGTCATTAGTCAAGGCATTTTAATTTTGATCGTGTTGTGGCTCTGCCTTTGACTCTGACCCAACAAATCATAGGCACAATCGGCTCTTACTGTCTTGATGTTGAAGTCAGAGCTCATAAATGAATAGCCCCAAACAACCTCCCAGCTTTGCTTGCCACAATCAGCATAATATATTTCAAATCGTTGTAATAAGAGGCACAAACTCCCTGTGGCCAATTCTCTGTTGGCTGGGCTGTGAATACCTGTCCTTCTATTTCTGCTTCTTCAAAGGGTGAGTGATAGTCACATATCTATACGTGCTCCCCAGAGGTGTCCATCTCTTCTGCTCACAGCTTCCTCGTGGACCTCCATTCCACCCACTTCTCTATTATTACATCTTCTTTGGGAATCCAGCCCATCATGGAGAGGCTGCTAAGAAAGTGGTCAATAGAATTAACCCTTGAGAAACAGAGCCACCATGAGCATGTAGATCTTAAACCTGGTAGCAGGGTGACCAGGAACAATATATTTGGTTGAATCTCACCTCTCTTCTCACAAGCATGCAGAAAAACCACAGCAGCTAAGGAATATGAAGAATGAATCCAGGAGAGCAAATCTCTCAGCACAGAGATGAGGCTCATGTCCACTCTCAACATCATTATAACATCAACACTTTTATCAATATGTCATCATCTCAATCCTATCATCATTAATCAATACCATAAGGCTACTACCATCCTATGTACATCAACATTATCATTACCACCATCCACATCATCAACACTATTACCACCCGTGTACATCAACACCACCACCATCTCATGCAAATCAGCAGCAGCGGCGGCAGTATCTACACTATAATTCTATCATCGTCCCTTGTACATAGTCATCACCATCTAACTACCACCATCTATGCTTTTAACACTGTGGCCCTTCAGGTACCTCATCATCACCATCATTGCCACCATCCATGCTTTCAACATCATCCCTTACCATTAGTACTGTCCTTACCCTGTATACATCACCATAGCACCACCACCACCATCACCATCCCATGTACCTCATCATCATCATCATCAATGCTATCAACAGTATCACCATCCTCGTTCTTATTATTGTCAACATCATCATCATCATCATTACCAACCACCCCATCAACACAATCATCCTGGGTCCCTTGGCCTTTCTATTTCAATGTCACAAGGAAGGCCAAATGCAGATGACAGCAGCTAAGCCCTTTGTTAGAGCAAATCCGGAGTAAATAATCTCTGTTCTCATCTGGTGCTTTTGCTTGTGTCTGCATGTTTGAGATAAGGAACACATTTATCAGAGCATAGTAACCGAGAGACAGAGCTCTGTAGAGAAGGCCAGAATTCTTCTCATGCAGCCACAAAAACCCACGCTGTGGTTCCTCAGCCACCACTCAAATCTCTGTTGCCCACCTTTCCTATGAACTCTGGGGTAGGACTAATGGAGTATCTTTACCTAGAGAGAGAGGCAAGGAACTCCACTGTTTAAAAAAGACAGATACAACTGACTTGAAATACTCCAGATGCTGCTGAAGGAAACGAGATGTGCCATAAAACGCACACTAAATTTTCAGGACATTTTAAAAACAAAACATGTTACTAGTAGCTTTGTGATTATGGAATATTTAAGATGCTCATCAAAATATTATTAAAATTAATTTTACCACTTTCTTTGCACTTTTTAATAGAGATCTAATAAAAGTAAATCTACCCCTCTGTGGTTCACTTTCCTTTGCCATTGGACAAGGTACTCTAGACTGTAGTGACTTAAAATTCTTAAAGTTATAGATAACTACCCATCATCTGTCTATGGAGGAAAGAGCCAGGAAGGCACTCACATTTTTACCCTTCAATGACCCCATCATCTCTAAACTTGAACAATGCATCAGTATTCTTGCCTTGGCCTTTGCTGGCAGTTCTCAAGGAAGTATACTGGGTCAGTGATGGAAGTCCCTCAGAGAGCTGGATTCTGCAGACTCCCAGCAGTCACTTCCTCAAGCTTTCCTGAAGGTTCTCATTCACACAAAAGCACTCTGTCTGAAGGATCCTGGTGGGAAGCAAGGCATCAAGAAGACAGACATGGAGCTAGAGAAGGAGTTGAGAGTCTTTACATCTTGACTCACAGGCAACAGGAAGCGAACTAAGACACTGGGTGTGACTTGAGCATGCGTGAGACCTAACAGCCCACCTCCACAGTCACGTTGTTCCTCCCAAAAGGCCACACCTATTCCAGTAAAGCCACACTTCCTAATAGTGCCACTCCCTTTGTGGGGCATTTTCTTTCAAACCACGACAGAAACAGGCTCAGAAACAGGATGTCTCTCAGATGGTTGGGGTGGGAGTGGCCCATCTTCAAGTCCCACAGATGAATCCGCATGAGTTTTCTTTGAACTTAGCTGCCACTTCTCACTAGGTACCACTTGTTTCCTGACCTTGGAAATAGAGCTATTACATACAGTTACAGGGTTCTACTCAAGGTGGCGTGGGAGTAGGAAGGGATACTAGGG
The DNA here is from genome assembly GCF_014885135.2 of Alexandromys fortis. Lineage (NCBI taxonomy): Eukaryota > Metazoa > Chordata > Mammalia > Rodentia > Cricetidae > Alexandromys > Alexandromys fortis. The sequence goes on from NW_026067930.1 coordinate 4,625,973, forward strand.
AAACCTTCGAGGTCTCTTCTGCGGCAGCTTTTGTTTCCAGTCAAAGTGGAGTCCCTTTCTATCTTGGACTTTTCCTTCACCCCTGGAGAAGTTTTGGCATAAGGACAGGTGGCTACGAGCAACTGTAGCCTTTCCAGTGTTGAGAAAGAGTCCAGGAGCAAGAGCAAGAAGCCTAGAGGTCTAGGGTCAACTGAGCTACTAGGACAAGGCAGGTATTGCTCTGCTCAACACTTCCCTTGAAGTAGGATATAGACTTCCTTTCCTATTGGCCTTTGAGGATGGAGTATTCTGTTAATAGCAGCCAAACACATTCAAAACTATAAAAACACTGGACTTTGTACAGCTGTTCAAATGATGGCCATTTATCCAGGCTTTGGGCAGGTCATGTGTCAGCTTGCTGCCAGGCCATGCTGCAGCTCGTTTCTCTCATTCTAAATTTACCCAAGGCATGCTCTAAGGGACAATTGTGATTAAAGACACCCCACTCTACCTCTGGGTTCGAGAAAACAGTCTACTGCGAGAGTCCCCTTCTTCAAAGGCTCACAGGCACTTCCAAAGTGATGGTGGCCTTGCCTGTCACTTTCTTTAATTCTGAAGGATTTTTATCAGTAGTAGCTTACATTGTAGGTGCATACAAACTTAAGATCATTCTGTCTCGTTAAGATAAACTGAGCTTCTTTTCTTCATAAAAAGGTTCTTCTTTATCTCTGATCAGCAGCCTTATCTTAAAGGGTCCTTTCTTATAGTAATATTGTTCCGTCAGATTTCTTGTGTTCAGTAACTGCATGGGCATCTGGCTTCACCCTTCTCAAATGTTCTATGTCTTCAGAATAAAAAAATATATATTAATTTGAAGAGTAGGGGAGGGATGAAGAAAAGTGGGGGACAGAGAGAGAATCTGAGGACACCTTGCAGAATTTAGTTCTCTCCTTTCCCAGCGTGGGCTCCAGAAATCAACTCAGTCATCAGGCTAAGTCACCCCATTGGCACAATGCCTTCCTAGTTAAATGCTAGTGGTTCTGGTCTTTTGCTTTTATCTTAAGGTTTTTCATGGTGCATTTATCCAATTACATGTAATATACAATTACTATGTTTAAGTCTCCCACTTGAGTGGCTACTTGGCTTCTATCGGTCGCCTCTTCTGCATGCCTCTGTTCCCTTGATCGTCTTTTGTGACGTTTCAATTTTGATCACGGAAGACCTGGGGAAACACTGATCACTGTCGCACCACTTCCTTGAGGGGCTGCCCAGTCATTGCAGCAGATCTCCCTGCTCATCCGTGGATATTGAATGTCTGCTGTGTTCAGTTTCCCATGTCCGTGTCCCCTCTGCATCCGACCTACTTCTCCAGGAATCCAGGAAGGAGATCTTGTATAGGACTCTCCTTGAAAGACGTTTGTCCGGTGGCCTCTTGGTATATGCGCATCTATAATTTGGAACCGGTGCTTATTTGATTTATTCGTGTGTTCTTTCTTTCCACATGGATGGAGCTGGTGCCAGAAATGATCTCCGCCTACACCTGAAAGACGTATACTCAGAATGCCACAACCCCCTACTTGTTTCTCTACTTTCCTTAAATGCTGAAGCAGGGTGGCCCTGCTCTTAGCCAGTACCTCTAATCGCCAATCTTGGGCATACTTTGAGAAGCTTAGCAAGTGGGTCGTGGTCTGGATATGCCCAAGGTACTTGTTTTGCTGGGTCACCACTAAAGATATGAGTTGATGGAGTAGAACCAAGGCTTATGAGACAAGGCCCTAGGGAGCTGTGTCCTGAGGGTCCGTGTTCACTTGGTAACCAGGGTACTGCATCCCAGCTCTCACCTCGCACATTCCATCTTTCCTTATTGACATGTCCACTCTTAGAACCCCGGACCTATCACTAACAAAAGGTGTGAACTGAGTTAGAGAAAGGTTCTGGCGCCAGCAAGCATTGTGATTCTAATTCCCTTTCCTTGTGCTTGCTAAAGCTTTCAAGGATGTCCAGGACATGATGTGTTACGTCATCAGAGACCTTTTCTATTTATGCTTAATGGTACTTCAGACCATGTCCCGACCACAATTCCAGGAAAAAAAAAATACTAAAAACTTGTTATGAGAGGGGAAAATGAAACAAATTTTAAAAATCATCCTCACTAAATTCAAATGTGCTCCTGTAAAATATGGAATGGGTATTGTCAAGTATAGGAAAAACACTAGTTTCCCCCTTCACCAGTTCCCAGAGATGACCACTGCACATAATTCATGATCATGGTGTATTTGTGTTTTTATTCTAGCAATGCATACTTTCCGACATCCTGCTGTGTACTAGAACACTCTGCCAAAATACCAGGGTGCAGGAATAACTGGAAGGTTACTGTCAGAGCCTGTGTCCTCCAGTGATGAAGACACATGAGGAGCCAACAGGAAAGTGACCAGCATCGCATCATTCCACTGAGAAGGGGCCTAGGGCTGGTCCTTCAGAAAATGCTTATTTTAGAGACTGGATGTCCAAAAGTACAAAAGAACAAGGCACTGTTTTTCTATTTGCTTATTTATGATTTGTATTTGTTTACTGAGATAGAGTATTGCTAGATTGCCAAAACTGGCCTGAAACCCACCATCTCCCTGTTTTCGCCTCCAGTATGCTGGGTTTATAAACATGTACCACTGCACTGCTCTCAAGAACTTTAAAACACAAAGTGAGAGTAACCAAGTGAGAAGACACAAAAAGTCGCTGAAGAAGAGCAAGAGAAGTCTACTCAGGCCCCAGCAAGCATGGTCAACAGGCACAGAAGGAGAGAGTGGCATGAGATTCATATGGGAGAGCCATATAGCTCTGAATCCCTCAGCCTCCTTTTCACTGACACAAACGTCTTCTGAGAACACTACAGAGACACTGGAAGGCTTTAATCCAACAATTTAGTCTACTCATAATTTAAAATGTAGCTAAATGTAGATGTTTGTCTATACTAAATGATTTTATATGCTTATTCAATATATGGTTCAATGGAAAATAGAATCCAGCGATAACATAGAACTTACCTAATATGATCTTTTGACGTACCTTTTACTAAGTGCCCAGTGTTGTCGCTTATGGCTTTATGTAACCACACATGATTCTTTTTAACGGCACCTCATGCTTCCTGACCATCTTCTACCATAAGTTTGTAAGTTTGACTTGCTCCCTCAGGTTCCTGCTCATTCCCTTCCTCCTTCCATGGCCAACAATCATGATGTGGGATTCACATCTTGCCCACTAAGCATCCCCAATTGTGTAAGTTAAGGGCCTTGGCCTTAAGAAGTAGCGTTGGAAAGCCAGAACGAGGCATGGCTGAACTCCTTTAAGGTCCATGAGAATGTGAGGAAGTCTGCACAGACTGGAAGAGGTGCCTGATAGAGGATGCAACCAACTCTCAAGATGCCAGGGACCTGGGAAGGACTCAGTGTCTAGCCAGGGGAAGAGATTCAGAGGATGAGCATGGTATGTAGAACACAGGACCTGTGATGGGGAGCGGGTGTTATCAGTGGAGTGTGCAGGCCAGGATGCAGCTGAGTTGAGGACAGTCCTTATACTGAGCCCCCAAAAGTAAGGATCATCATCCTGGCACACAGGACATGTGTCATTCCTTCGGCTAACGACTTCCCGCACCTTTCCAGATGACCTTCTGTCTGTACTTCTGTCTCCATGTCTCAAAGTCCTTTGACTCTCATATTGTTTGACTGGGACTACAAAAGGCTGACATATTGTGGAAAAACTATTTGCTTTGACCGCGTCTGAACTCTGAAACGCTGCCAAGTCTTTTCCCAGCAGACAGTAATGAAGCAATGTCATGCGGGGTGCTGAGCTCAGAAAGGCCACCCTCAATAGAATAAGAAGGGTAATTGAATAACGCTGGAGTTACAGATCCAAAATAACAAGGAGGTAATTTGTTCCAGCTTCTATTTGATAATTTGATAATCCTCAACAGCATTGCCTAGAGGTCACTCAGCTTTGGCTATACTGTCCCCAAGAAAGGTAAAAAAAACCTTCTCTCCTGAGATGGACAAGATCAACCCCAAGAACTCTACAGAAAATCTGTTTGTTTTGGAAGATTTGGGTTGGTTTGAAATCCTGCCCCAATATTCAGTGTATATGGTCTTGATGGGTGAATTCTATCTTTCCCAACATGTCCGCTTACCTAAGCCAGAAGGGACATGTACCCAGACATCTGTGGTTCATGGACCAAGGACTCTGTGTGGATTTCGAGCCACAGGGCCTTATCCTGTCTACTCGTAGTCAGCAAACTCAAAGCTTGGGACCTGGACTTCCATGTTGGTTTTTTCTCTGTGAGAAGGCACATATGGGAAGGAAGCAACATCCTTCCTGGGTCACAGAAGGGGGTATCACTCAGGGTGATGTCCTAAAGTTTAGTCTCTGGAGTCAGCTCATTTGAAACCACGATAATTATGAGTATATTGTCTAAGATATTATAACGCAGCTTCAGAATGAGTGTCTAGTGTGGAAAGGGTGAGCGGAGTTGCTGGGTGCTTACAAACGTTTAGCAATCAGCACAGCATGTCTCTTCGTAGAGAATGTGTTTCAAAATACATTAATGATTTCTTCAACCAAAAAATTAGCTTAATGTCGCATCCCCTTAATTTCTGTGTGGTAGAGAGGCAAAGGCACCCGAGGTTGTGCAGGAATTACAGAATGAGTGGAGGAAGAGGGTACTTTGGTGTCATTTTTTTGGTCATAGGCTAAAGTTATACCTTTAATTGCTCAAATTAGCATTTTAATTACTGGGCTTGAGCATTTTTAATAAACGTGTTAGAAATTTAGACTTCCCCATCTGCCGGGAATCTATTTATGGCTTCTGCTCTGGTTTCTCCTCCATTCAGTATCTTTTGTTTCTATTTTCAGGAGTTTTCATTCTGATTACTGATATAAATCATGTGGCTGTTTCAGAAACTGAAAGAATCTTTTCCTTGCTTGTTATTAATTTGATCTCTATGATTTTGAAAGATAGGACTCATTATTTTCCATGTAACGAAAGCCACCTCTGCTCCCCCCGAGGTCGGGGCTCTCTCTTTGGTCACATCTGTCATCATGCATCCTCATTGACCATCCCAGTGTGCCCCAACTCATCGGAGTCAAAACCCACTCATATTCCTTGAGTTTTCCGCCCCCCTCCTACTGACGACCTGTCACTGACCTGACACACCTGTGTCTGTGTGGAGTTGACTCCCTCTCCTTCCCTCCTCACTTGCTGCCTTCCTCGTCCCTCACCCACACTGTCCATGACAGCAATCTGCTGATGAGTCTCCCTGCCTCCGGCCCCCTGCTATACATACAACACACTCCAAAGCCACTGGCCAAACATTCGTTTCAGTACGTACAGCTTCTCGCTCTTACCTTCCCCTGCCAAGAATCCACTAAGCAGCTAATATAGACCTTTTCACCCCTACCCTGTTCCCATAATGGGTCCATATCAGCATCCCTGGAAGAGGCTACCTTTCTCGTTCTAATCATAACTCCTAGTTACTAACCAACATTGCAGAATGAAAACATTAGGGGGCAACATTGAGGAGCAGTGTTTAAGTAGCCAGGTCACATGCAGAAGAAAATGCCTCCATATTGCCCTCTGTCTCTTTTACTTTCCAAATTCTAGAGATGGCATCCCCGGCCCACTAAAGCTTGTGGTCAAAGCTGCCTTGATCATATCTTCTACCACCCTGGGATAAGCCATTGGTCCAGTGCTGGAATATTTGTGATTCCAAGCATTAAACTGTTTCTTATGGAGCAAACTTTGTACCACTCTCTTGTGATAGACACTGTATGTCTGGAATAATAATGATTCGTTTATATGGATTTGATTTTATAGCTTCAAAGGCATAAGGAAAAATTAAAGAACTAAAAGAAAAGACAAATCTGCCACCGTAGCTGCCCGATCCCAGCAGAATAAATAGATCAGTAGATTCAGAGATGATCTCAATAATGCAATTAACCTAACAGTCCTGCGGGATATTTGCCAAACATGACATCCAGCAGCTGCATTCTTTCCAAATTTTTATGACATAATTTCCAAAACAAAATTGCGAGCATAAAACATATTTGCACAAATTTCAAGGGGTTGTAAAATGCGGTGTTTGTCCTAAGAGGAAAGTTTGCAGCTGTTGGCGCTCACATTAGAAAAGAAGAGCGATTGCAAATAAATACACCAAAGATGGAGAAGCCAAACCCAAGGGCTACGGGTGGCAGCAAATAACCAAGACTAGGGCAGAAAGCAATGAAAAAGAAACTAAACGAACAAGACACAAACCGGGGTTGGCTCTGCAAAGGTGAACGAAATTGACAAACCCTAGCCAGACCAACGGAAAGAGAAAGATAAAACTCAAACTAGCAAAATTCAAGATGAAAAGGGAGCTATGACAGCAGGTGACAATGGGATCCAAATCACTAGTGAAAACCTGGCAAACTTTTTTTTCCAAAGAGCTGGAAAAATGGAAGAAATGGAAACATTTGTAAATGCATAGGAAGTGCTGAAATTAAATTCAGAAGATATAAATGATTTAAATAAACATATAATGAGCAATGATTCTGCAGTAATGTTTAAAAGTCTCGCCCACAACAAAAGCCTGGGATCCGATGGCCTCACTGGTAAATCTGCCAAACTTTTAAGGACGATAGAATCCCGACACTCCTCTAACTGTGCCACAACATAGAAAGGGGAGGGACATTACCAGACTCATCTATGAAGCCGGTATTACAGGCTACAGACACAGCAAGAAGGAAGGATAAAGGGGTGGAGGGAGGAAGGGGGAGAGAGGAGGAAGAGAGAAAGGGAGGAAAGCAAGCCATAGACCAGTTTCCCTAGAGAAGATAGTTATAAAATTTCATAGTAATAAACCTCAAATGAAATTTATCAACATCATAAGAAGATGATACATAGTGATCAACTTGGTTTTACTCCAGGGATGCAAGGTTAGTTCAATATATACAATATATATTAACTTATGAAATACATCTTATAAATAGATTTAATATTAGAAACCACATGACTATCTCAATAGATAGAGAAAAGACAGCATGCCTTCAAAACAAAATGTCCAAAGAAACTAGGGGTAGAATGAACATACCCCAGCATAATAAAAGGTGTACATGATTGGATTTCAGACAACGTACTAGATATGTAGACACTGACATCATTTCCTCTAAACTCTAGAGTAAGGGAAGAATTATCATTCTTGTCACTCATTCACTGTAGTACTCAAAATCTTAGCCAGAGGAATAAGATAAAAGAAAAAAGATACAAATAGAAAATGAAGACATTAAATTACCTCTATTTAAGGGCTAATAATCCTGTGCTTTAAAAAACACTACAAACTGCCAGGTGGTTATGGCACACACCTTTAATCCCAGCCCCTGCGAAACTGTGAGTCAACTCTGTGAGTTCAAGGCCAGCCTGGTCTACAAGACAGCTAGTTCCAGGACAGGCCCCAAAGCTACAGAAAAACCCTGTCTCAAAAAAAAAAAAAAAATACACAAAAAAAAAAACAAAAAACAAAAAACAAAAAAAATCCCACTATGAACTCCATTAAAAATTTTATGCCTGTTGATAAACACCTTCAGCAAAATTCCAAAATACAAAAGCATCAATCAAAAACCAGTAGCTTTTATGTATACCAAAGATGATCTTATTGAAAAAGAAATTAGGGGAAATATCCCATTGACACACAATAGCTTCAAACAAACCTAGAAACCTACCCGAGGAGGTGTAAGACCTTCACAAAGAGACTTTGGGGACACTGAAAAAGAAAAAAAATTTTGAAGAAGACGCAAGGTGTTGAAGAGACTGCCCATGTTCTTAGATTAGCAAAGTTAAATAATGCGGAAATGACTAAAAGTAGTGTACAGATTTAAGGCATTCTCCACCAAAATTCCAATGGCACTCTTCACAAAACAATAAAAATGTATTAAAATTCACATGGAAGCACAAGAGACCAGAGCCAGCCAGAGCAAGTGTAGGCGAGATGAATAGAACTGCCAGAGGCATCATAATACCTGACCTCAAATTCACCTGCAGAACTCTAGTGGCACAGTATGGCACAGACACAAAAATGGAGGTGCCTAGTTCGTGTCACAGGTAGATGTCAGTATAGCCCCCAGAACAGGGATGGTTGGAATTCCAAAACTTTACAAATAAAATAGGCAAGTTTTCAATAACTTACAGAAGTGGAAGCCATGTATTAGCAAATATTTTAAGTCATATGACAAATTTTTTAAAAATTTAATCAAAGCCCAAGTCATTCATCCCAAGAGGGCAAAATTTAGAAATCCATAGTTTTCGATGTATGAATCAGAAATAAAAGAACAGGCAGAAATCAATAAATCTTCCAACTGAGGAATATAAAATTGAACATGAAGAAAGTAGAAGCAAAGAAATAATAGCAACTAGATCAATCAGACAATCACTACGTCAGCCAGAAAGCAGAATGCCTAGTGGAGAACGGCCAAGTAAAATGCAGATTTTTCAAAAAAATCCGGTTGGTTTTGTGCAATGCTGTTTACAAAGGAAAGAGAAGAGGGGAGAGTATCCATCTTAGGGATTAAAATAAGAAATTATATTGTAAATTCTTCAGATGTTGAAATGATAGAAGAAAAAACTCCCAAGTTATTGTAAAAGTGCATGGCCATTTATACTGCTTTTGAAAATGTGGATAAAATGGGGATTTCATGAAAAGCAGCGAGGCGCCAAAAACACATCAGTGGGATCCATGGGTATGCTGAATTGAAAGAGAAAGTGCATCAACAAAGAACAAAAACCAAAAGCAGCAGAAACAGTCTGGGAGTCTGGGGGAGGGGATGGGGAGGATGTTTGTTTCATCTTGAAGTTCCAAGGATTTTAATCCATAGTACTCAGTTCTGCTGATTGCAACTGGGAGACAAAGCTGATGGTGGGGGAGTCCACAGAAAAGGCTGCTCACACAGAACTTGAGAGGAAGCAGAGAACAAGGAAGGACCTGGAGACCTAGGGACCCACTTCTGTTAACCAGGTTCGAAACCCTGAAGCTCCCAACCTCCAAAAATAGCACCCCAGCTAGGGAACTAAGCGTTCAACAAAGGAGTTGATGGGACACATTTTGTATTCAAGCCACATCACCTACTGGTAGATTGATTGTATGCAATACAATCTCCTGAACCCTAATGCACAACACAAGAACTTTGCAAAATCAAGTCTGAGGGTCAACAACTCAACTGTGATGTTTTGAATGAGAAATGCCTCATATAAGTTTGGGTATTTGAACACATGGCATTATTTAGGGAGGTTTAGGAGGTGTAGATTTGCTGGAGGAAGGACTTCATGGCTTGGGGGCAAGGAGAGGAACTTTGAGAGTATATACCCTCTTCTCTAATTTGTTTGTTTTCTCTATTTTGTGACTGTGGATCAAGATGTGATCTCTCAGCCTCCTGCTCCCACCATCATGTCTGCTGCTTGTTGCCATGTCTCTCTGCCATGGTAGACTCATCCCTCTGGAACCCTGATATAAAAGAAGCTCTTTTCTTTAGGTATCCATGGCCATGGTGTTTTATCACAGCAATAGAAAGCATGCTAGGACAGGAGCATCATTAATAGAATGCCTCCAATGATGTGCTCACAATCAAGCCATATACAAAAGGGGAAATTCAATTACATAAAGTTGGATTTATTCCACAATTGTGTGTTTCAGTTGATATTACATTTCTGGTCTCATGATCACAGAGTACAAATGAAAAACAAAGTGAAATCTCCCAAACTACTTCATGATCCTTACCAGTGAAGTACTAATGAAAGCGCTGACAAACCAGACTGGCAAGATTTGATCCACAGCCGTGGTAAAAAAAAAAAAAAAAAAAAAAAAAAAAAAAAAAAAAAAAAAAAAAAAAAAAAAACATCCACGGATGTAAATCAAGTGGAATCTCCTTTATCCAAACGCTTTCTGCTCACTTCCTACCCAGTGGTTTAGTGTTTAGAACTTTGCCCTCTGAAGTTCGGAATGGAAGAAAAGATCTACAAGCCCTGCTTTGAGTCAGCATTGTGCCAGAAGGCCTACCCAGTGCAACCAGAAAACCAAAGCAGCAGCACAGGGATTTTTAAAAGAAGTATGTGTAACCACGCTTCTCCTTCAATGGCATGATTTCAGATTTTGACATCAGCTAATATGAAATTTAGATTAATAACAGATTCAGAAAGATGCTGGAAATAGCTCTATACAAAAATAACTATATATATATATTTAGTTAGTTAGTTAGAATATATATATTCTAAGTGCAAAACTAGAAAGATACATTTGAAAATAGTACTATTTATAATTATACAGAAAAATATCAAGTATATGAGTCTATGGAAATGAGTATAAATAATCAAATATATAAGTATCTATCTAGGAAAATACAATGGAACATTCCACATAAAACAACACAACAGACCACTGAGGAAAGACACATACCAAGACAGCTAGACAAACATCTTGCTGATCCAGATGTTAGGCATTATGAAGATTTTAATTCTTCAATGACATATAGATGAAATATCTAATAAGAATCTCCCTCCAGTATTTTGAAAGCATCCTTTCAAATAACATTTTTTAGACTTTCCTACTTTTTTGGGGGGGAAGTAATTTCCCATAATACCGCAATTACTCTCTCATCTTTTTTTGACCCCTACCAACTGCCCCTCATCCTCATTGCTACTTGTCCCTTTCCTAGAATCATGCCTTTTTGGTTTATTTTCCATTTAATTTGACCAGGGCCATTTGTGTGACCATTGTATTGGGGGTACCCATTGGAGCTGGTGTGGCTTTTAATGGGTACACACCTGACTACGCCACTATTTTTATGTTTCTCTTAGGTACATTTCTAGAAATTTTCAGTTTTGTGGCAGTGCTATGGTTATAAATGACAAAGACACATTTTTAAAAACTAGAGAATTTGTAAGTTTTAAGACTCTGAAGCTGCAGTGATTAGATCAATATGAATATTGACAATATGAATACCAACACATAGATAAATAGGTCCAAACTGAGGCAAGAAAGAGACCCACACAGTTCTGTGATTTACAGTGACATATAATTTCACTGGGAACCACAAGATCTCTTCGATAAGTTTTGCCCTCCCAAAACTCTACTATGTTTGCTAAGGGAAAAGGCCACTCTGCCTATGTCACACGGTATATGGAAAAGATTTGAGAAAACCATGACATCAATCTAAAAGTTAAAGCAATAACCAAGCTTCAGAATAAAACAGTTGAATTGCCTCCATGGCCTCGCTCCAGGCAAAGATTGCTTAAATAGGCTGCAGAGAGCAACAGAAGAGCAAGGCAGCCGAGACCTTAGAAAAGGAAGAGGTGTTCCCCAAAAGAGTCAACACACACACAATGCTAAGATGAGCCCTGCCTCAGCGACCACACGTGTCTCACACATGTGTCAGTGTCTCTCTGTACCCCATCCTGCCTGAACAGACAAGGTCTATTTTCTCCCCGTCTCTTCCTTTCCTTCATCAGCTGGCTTTGTGCCTCGTCACCCTGGGCTGATGGAGGAAGGACATTGGTTAATTATAATAAAGAAACTGCCTTGGCCCATTTTATTGGATAGAAAATTAGGTAGGCGGAGTATACAGAAGAGAATTCTGGGAGAAAGAAGCTTAGTGAAGGAGTCGCCATGAATCTCCCGCTCCAGACAGTGGCAGGTTAAGATCCTCCCTGGTAAGCCAGCTCGTGGGCTACACAGAATAATAGAAATGGGTTAGAACAATATGTAAGAGCTAGCCAATAAGAAGCTGGAACTAGCCGGGCCAGGCAGTGTTTGAAAGAATACAGTTTCCGTGTAATTATTTCGGGCATAAGCTAGCCATGCGGGCGGCCGGGTGCCGGGGGACGCAGCCCCGCCGCTCCTATTTCAACACTGGGCAAGAATTCCAAGCAATGCAGTGATCGGAGTTTCGCCTGTCTCTCTCTGGAGACCCAAACATAAGTCTGGGTGATTTTGCCAACATAAAGATGCAATCTTCAAAACAGCAGGGATGGAAGACTCAGCTTACATGGCCAAGTTCATTTACAAACCCAAATCTATGTGGCCAACGAGGTATGTGTATCTAGAGAACAGGACTTTGGAGCCAGACAGATGGGGATTTCTATTTCAGGGATGGAATTTACTTGTTAGCTTCAGACAAACCATCTCTCTGCTCCAAGTCCCATCCCTTATCTGCACCAGGATGGCTATATGACAGGTGGATTTTCTGATTAAAACACCAAAAGTTATCCCAGAAATACCAATGCTCACAAATGCTAGCAAATATCCCACATATAAGCCATTCTGGTATCAAATGTGTTTCAACAGTTTTGAATATAAATTACGTTTTTGGACTACAAAACACATAAAAGTAGAAAGCTAGAGAAAAGAGGATTTTCTTCCCCAGTGAACGCTGTGATTCTCGAAGGCGTGTGAGGGTGTTTGATTTTCCAATGTGAGTCTGATCCACTGAGGGATTGTTCTATAATCTAGTGCTGTTTGAATGTCCTGGGGGAAAAGATGGTGTCAAATACAACTGGCATAAAGGTCTATCGCCCACTCTGATAAGAACTGTTGAAGAGTCTTAATCCTCACGAGTAACATAATCCTACAAAGGGCCTCAGTCCCCACCAGCCCAATCTACATAGAAACATTCACGAAGCATCATTTTCCAAACAAAAAGTTTATGAGTGGAATTGTGCCTGACTCACTGCTTCTGAATTCTATTAGTTTTCGCTTTCACGGCTTGGAAATAGTCAAATCCCTTGTCACCTTGCTAATTAGCATGATGAATTGTTGAAGTGGGATCATCCCATCACAGGAGAGATGACGCCATTGCTTTTAATGAACTATATGGGGATTTGAATTGATGCAGAAAGGAAATCCTGAATCTGCCCGTTTACCTGGCTTAATGTCTAAAGCCTTCTGAGAACGAGCACCGCTGTGGGCTTACGTTTTCTCTCTTGAGCTCCTCCCATGATAACAGGATTATACATGACATTCTGCAAATTTATAATTGTGTTCCTGTGACAGGGGGGTGATGAAAACGTGGACAGGAAATGGTAGACAATGCACAGTTCTTCAGTACTGACCTTTTTCCAACTGCCTGTTGGATTACACTATTAGTTACTCAGAATGCTTCAGTCACAATAGTTGCTAGGTGATACATAATTTTCTTTTATTCATGAGTGCATTCATGTATGCAAACAGCCATGCTATGCCAGTACCAGCTTTATTCGCTGTTATAGAGGCCCTAGATCTTGCTGCTCCTGGGTGCAGGTTTTTGTTTTGTTTTGTTTTGTTTTGTTTTGTTTTGTTTTTTTTCGAGACAGGGTTTCTCTGTGGCTTTTGGAGCCTGTCCTGGAACTAGCTCTGCAGACCAGGCTGGTCTCGAACTCCCAGAGATCCGCCTGCCTCTGCCTCCCGAGTGCTGGGATTAAAGACGTGCGCCACCATTGCCCGGCTTGGGTGCAGGTTCTTAAGGCTTTACAGCCTCCCAGGCTGCAGTCCTTGAATTCCGTACAAATCTAAACCAGGAGCATGCCTCTGGGTTTCTTCTCTGGAAGGCTGCCTGCCATTCTGCTCTTTCTCATCTGGGAGCCACTATGAGCTCAACACCTTCACTTTACAAGATGATTAGATCCCAAGGCTTACGTTTAGCATTGTAACCAAACCCCACATTGAACAGAGATTATGCTTGGTTTATCGCTAGACCTCACTATTTTATGTCTGTTTAATGGGTATTTACAGAGCTTCTGGCCACCTGGACTTGGACACTGAAAAAACAGAGGGTCACGTCTGAACCAGGAAGATGAACACGGCCAAATAAATCTAATAAATTATGGGATCGTCGGTGCCACCGTGAAGGTACCACCAAAGAGAGAAGTGAGGAGGTGAGAAAGTGCAGAAGGCTTCACAGACGTCACACCTAAAATTTCTGATGGCTGAACACAAGCATTGTATCAAGATAAGATGCACACAGAGGTGCCTGCAACAGTGCTGGAGACCAAGTGAGCAACAGCCAGGCCAGCTGTAAATATAGACACCCACAGAGGGAAATAGAAGCCTAGAAAACAGCACCATAGCTCCTGCAGCAGCTGGTCTCAAATGGCCAGGCAGCACTGAATAAAGGACACCATACTCAGCCCCACCCCACACCCATTTCCGACTGGGGTGATGAACCAGGGAAGTCAACTATTCCCTCCTCTCTCCCTTAGAGTTTCTGATGCTGTGAAGAGACACCATGACCACGGCAACTCTTATAAAGGAAATATTCAATTGAGGTGGCTCGCTTACCATTTTAGAGGTTCAGTCCAGTATCATCATGGCGGGGAGCATGGCAGCATGCAGGCAGACATGGTGCTGGAGGAGTAGCTGAAAGTCCTGCATCTTGCAGGCAACAGGTAATCGACCATGACACCGAGTGGAGCTTAAGCCAAAGACCTCAAAGTCCACCTACACAGTGATGCACTTCCTGCCACAAGGCCACACCTCCTAACAGTGCTGCCCCCTTTGTGAGCCATTTTCTTTCAAACCATTGCACCTCTTAAACAATCACATTGATTCTCCCTGTAGCTGGCCCACCTCCAGCTTCCCTGGGCTAGCAACCTTCCATCAGAGCATCCCCAAAACCTTCCCTTTCCCATTATAAAGCCTTTCTGCACCTTTCCCACATTGGCATCTCTGCTGGTGTCAGGGCTGCTGGCTGACTTCTTTGTTAAAGCAAATGCACACTGCATGGTCTTCGCTGCTTCTCATTTTATTGACATTTGCTGATTTCCTCAGTGCCTGAGCACAAAAGTCCCTTGTGGAACCAACACAGCCTTGAGTAAGGAGGAGAAAAGAGCAGGAGGCATCATCCCTTCTGAGTTTGAAACATCTTAGGACATTACAGCAATCAAGACACGATGGCCCTGGAGTACCTACAGATGGGGATCCAGATGCATCTATCCTAACCTGAGGGACACTTCCTGAGACATTGGAAATGTATGTGACTGGTGGGAAGGTGGTCCATGGGCTGCCTCTGTTTAGGTAGAAGCATTCTGTTGTCCTTCATTCCGTTAAGTTTCTAGCTCAATCCATGGTGCCGTTTTTGGACACTGAAAGAAACATTCCTTTCCTCCCTGGGGAAAAGGAAGTAGTTCACTAGAGTGGCTATTCAAAAGCGATAGGTGGGCTCTGCCTCTGTGGTTTCTGGTCTGGATTGTACCCACAGCCCCTTCACACTCCACCACAGATAGCTGCTGCTGCCGCCCCCTGCCTTTCCCACCTTGGTGGACTGAAATCTCTAAAATGGTGAGACCAAATAATCCGTTCTGCTAGGATTTAGACTATGACAGATTCAAGCCATGCTTACTTGCTGTACTCTCTTCCAGTGACTCTAGGGAAAATGGCATCCCTGTCCCCACACTGCCAAGAGGCTGTGTATAAATCTCTAACCCTGCCTAGAAGACTCCTCAGATTTCCAGATTCCAGGAGAATGGCGAATATCCTTCCCACTTTGTCAGGGAAGTTTACAGGTTCATGTCATCAGGCTTCGGGACAAAGCAGACTCTAGGTGGTGTGCTGGCTGTATTGTGTGAGCTTGACACAGGCTGGGGACTCTAGGTAATGTGCTGGCTGTATTGTATCAATTTGACACAGGCTGGGGACTTTAGGGCCTGTGCTGGCTGTATTGTGTGAGCTCTAAACAGGTTGGGGACTCTAGGTGGTGTTCTGACTGTATTGTGCCTACTTGATACAAGCCGGGGTCATTCTGGAAGACAGAAGCTCAACTGAGAAAATGTCTTCACCAGTCTGGCCTATGGTGCCTTTTTTTTTTTTTTGATTGCTCATGGATGTAGGAAGGCCCAGTTCATTGTGGGTAGGGAAACCGCTGAGCTCATGGTCTTGGGGACTTTAGGAAAGCAGGCTGAGCAAGCTGTGAGGAGCAGCCCAGTGAGCAGCAATCTTCCTTGGCTTCTGCTTCCGTTCCTGCCTACAGGTTCCTGCCTTGAGCTCCTGCCCTGAATTCCCTAGATGATAGATTACTACTATCAAATAAACACTTTTCTCCCCGGGTGGCTTTTGGTCATAGTGCTTTGTCCCAGCAGTCGCACAGCTATAATGAATGGGTCCATGTCAACAAAACCTTCCTCACATCCTCAGAGTGACACAGTCTTCACTCCCAATTTAGGACTTCCTTTCCTTCCCTGTCACCCGGGAATCCAAAACAGCCTGACTGAGGCCTGCACTGTGGACTACTTACCAGCTAGATGACACAAAACCTCCACGTTCCGTGGCCTCTAAGAGGGGACACTCCCTCCTCCTGACTCTGCCATCTGGGCCTGAACTCTTTGCTTTGCCAGCGTCTGCCAATCTATGGTACTAAAAGGTCTCCTACGAAATTTATTATCCAAAAGGAAAGTCTGCTGTTATAGTGTCACCCTTGAACTCTAAACCCCAAACCTTTCGACTTCTTCTCAAGTTACTTCTATCAAATATTTCCATCTTGGGGAAGGGACAGTAACTCATGCAATTATTATGAAGCAGTAAACGGCTGAGAACAACGGAAGCCCACGTGTACTGTCTGGATATACATGAGCCCCGCCACAATTCTCTCCATCCATCCCATTGAAGATGAGAGTCCTAGAAAGTCAAGTCCCATAGGAAGCTCTCTCCTGCCCTGTGCCACTTGCCATTTTTCAGTGCCCTCCTAGAACATCCTCTTGTCACCATCTATGGGAATTGTACCATCTGTCCAGGCCCCATCACAGAAGGTGGCTGCTTTGTCTGACTGCTGTGGCCCCAACTTAGTTCTGTGTCCTCTGGACTCAGAGAGCCTTGAGGACCGATCAGCCCCTGCCCTCTGGGCCTGGCAATGGCACAGATGCCACCAAGTGATTCTCCTGAGCCGCATACATGTGCTGAATGGAGATATAAAAACCATTCTGTGGCTGAGAAAAGAGCCACTGTCCCGCAGGCGTGGGCAGTGCTATTCTTTCCCTACCAAAATGGGGGCTGAGAAGCGTTCATGTCAGATGGTGCTGACAGGGGAAGAGAGGACTCTGGAGAGCAGGGCAAGAGTTCCAAACATGTCCTCACTTACACAGCATTGTGCTGGGGGCAGCCCAGTACAGAGCCTGGTTTTTCTGCAGCTTCATGCTGGGAAGATGAGCAGCCAGTGTGAAGAGGTGGCCTGGACTCTGGATGCTCCGTGTGCAGGCAGTAGGGAGGGTAGTTACTTACACCACTGCTGCTGCACCCCAAGCTGTGGTTCCTTCGAAGTGGCTAAGAAGCTCAGGAGATCAAGGACAGATAGGAGGCTGTAGAGAGGGAGCAGATTCTGTGCGCCCACTGAATGAACCTTGGCCATTCTCTGGAATCCATTTTAAACTTGTCCGGGGAGCCGAGCAGAAGTAGTCCATACCTTTAATCTCAGCTCCCGGGAGGCAGAGGCAGTTGGATCTCTGTGAGTTCAAGGCCAGCCTGGTCAACAGAAAGAGGTCCAGGACAACCAGGAGTGTTTCACAGAGAAATCATGTCCTGAAAAACCAAACCAACCAACAAAAAAACTTTGCTGGGAAAGCATGCATTTTGTTAGCCACAATGGGCAAATGTGAAGGTCTACAGGTGGCTGTGGGGTGAGGGGGGCGCTGGAGGAGTGGCATCCTGCTAGAGCTCGGGAGAAATGCAGTTGTAAAGAAGGGCATTGATATGAGCAGTCAGCACCTGCCAGCTCTGATCAGCCCTTCGGGGCTCTACTGACCCAGCCTCTACCCAGAACCAGCTGCGTGTTCAGTCTCGCTCCACAGACAATAGCATTACTCACAGTTACAGGCTGTTGGGTCTGCTTACCAGTGCCCACTGTACTAAGCAGGGCACACACTGCCTCTTCTTTTACATTTTTATTATTTCTTTCATTTTTATTTATTTTATGGATATACGTGCTCTCTCTGCATCTATGCCCCTAAGCTAGAAGAGGGCATCAGATCCCACTGGACATGGGTGTGAGCCACTATGTGGCTGCTGGGAATTGAACTCGGGATCTCTGGAAGAGCAGCCAGTGCTCTTAACTGCTGAGCCATCTCTCCAGACCCTATTTCTTTTATTTCTAAATTTATAATATCATTACATTATTTTCCTCTTCCCCTCCAAGCCCTCCCAATATAATCCTCCTTACTCCTTTGTCTCTTTCAAATTCATTTCCTCTTTATTCATTAAATGTTGTTGCGTACATGTATGCATGCGTGTGTATGTGCATCCGGCTCAGTCTTCTATATAATGTGTGTATTTTTTTCAGGGATAGCCATTTGGTACTGGATGACCAACTGGTTGTTCTGCTCCTCCCTAGGGAAGACAATTCCTCCCACTCTTAGCATCCTTAGTTCATGTAGTTGATTGTGCAGAGCTGTCCTACATCCTTTCAAGGAGACAGCTAAAGAGAGACCCGAAGATTTCTCCTTAAACTTTACCCCCCACCAAACATCCCTGTACAGAACTCAGTGAATTCCAAATGCATTTGGATTAAATTGTACTTACCTTCTTTATTCCTTCTGCTTGCTCTCAAATTTGTTTTCCACACTCTCCTTGCCCAGGCCGGGTACCAGATGCAGGAATCATTTCAGTTACTTTCCGTCGGGACACAGAAGTGCTGTGTGTGTGAAACAGAAAGGTCTAAAGGAGGTGCATTCATGTTCCAGGGCTGCCTCCACTAATCAGCATCAAGTCACAGTCAATGGGAGATGTGTCCTCTGCAGCTCTGCAGGCCAGGAGTCACACTTTTTAAGGTTCACGGAGCTACACGATTTATGAATCAGAAGCACAACCCCCCCCCCAACTGTGGAGTGTTTGTAACAGGTGATGGAAATGCTGAGAAGCCTGCCAAGGAAGAACTCTGCCACGACGGTAAAGGATGTCTATCCTTTGACCAGGAAGGAAGAGGAAGTGGTATCAGCTCATCCTAAATAGCAGCGTTTCCCAGAAGCATCTAGAACTACTGAGGATGCTGTGATTGTGGGATCAAGAAGAGACACAATGATGCCCAGAAAATACTACCAGGAATGAAGGAAAAGGTGAGGAGTACCCTGGGTCATGATCTAGGGGAAGGATCTTAGAGCTGTAGGAGGAAGGAGGGGCCTGCATCTGATGTGGACGGTACTACCCTTTGCTTTGAACAACCACAGGGACTGCTCAGTATTGTGCATGAGGTTTTCATCTTTCTCCCCTCCCAACCCTCTTTCCCTCCCCATGTCTTAGTTTTGTATTCACCTCTTACTCACAAGCCCACTGTTCCTTTTCCGTGCTCGGTGGCTGGTAAACCCTTCAAATGGACTTTCCATTTCCTCAGATCAGTTAAATAATCAACGGGCTCTCTCTCCCACTCTCTCCTGTACCTCGAATGATCTGCTGCCGCATTCCTTAGCTCCAGACAGCGGTGGCCCCCACAGCCCATGCTGTCAGCAACAACTCTGTTCTAGACTGTTCTGGAAAGCATCCGAGTTCTACTGCCCAGGTTCTTGCCTTTGTAGGTCATCTACCTATGCTGCAGATGGTCTAGCAATGTGTTTGAAGGCTTAATGTCACTCAACGGATTCCATGTCCTACCCAGGACAGTAGAGAAAACACCGAGTAGGCATGAGGCATGGTGGGTTCTCAGTGACCACAGCTCAAGCGTGCCTCTTCCCTCTAACTGACCTCATCTGCCCTGTGGTCTTTCTCCCTACGGTTCAGCTTGGTCCTCCATGATGCTGTCTGTGCACTCTCAGCCTGGAGTATCAGTTGCTTCCCTTGAGTTTGCATCTTGCTGTTCTGCTTACTTCTCTTTCTCTTCTGAACGGTGAGTTCTCTTACAATGGAAGCTGTATCCCTTCATTTGTGTGTCCCTTAGTGCCTGGATTGTTTTTTGACACGCGGTGGGTGATCAGCACATGCCGGGGCCTCACTGGTGCAGGTTTTGCCCAAGATAAAGGCATCAGGGATCCGGCCTCGGCATTATGTTGACAGCTAAATCATTCTCTCAAATTGCTTTAACAAATTGGTTATCTCAAGGTTTGAGGTTAGATTTAATGTCCTCTTTTTTTTTTATTAAGCAAGAGATGAAGAAAACCATTAAAATAATGAGAGAGAACATCTTGATGAGGTGGCATTTAAAGGTCATAGTCAGGAGGCCAGTCCCTACCTCAGAGCCTCCTTATACGACATTATTGAACCTGTAGTTGTCTGGCCTTCTGGAATGAAACAGGACCTTGAAGCTATTTGATTCAATCTCTTTATTTTAAAGAGGAGGAAGGAACTCCAGGGTCCAGGGAAGACTCTGGACCACTTTCACTGAAAGAAAAAAAATGCATCAATTTGGTTTAAAAAAAAAAAAAAAAGCTAGTCTTGGAAATAGAATCTTATCTATAGCCTATCAGATAATGGATCACAATAGTTACTACAGCAAAAATCCCCACCAAATTCCCGTTCCCTCCCCAAATACGCATGTCCAGTGCTTCTCAGAGCCTCTTGCCATCACATCCACCAGAGTCTCTCAACCATTTGTCTCACTTTCAGGGGGAGAACCACACCTACCTCCCACATGTTAGCCCTTCCCGGGGCTCATAATATCTGCCCAGTCCCATACACGCCCAGCTGTGTTCTTGTCTATGTTGACAACTGTTTCCCCCACAAACACGGGTGCCTAGAGGGCTGTTAGGCCAGGGCTCTGGCACTGAGTCACCCAATGGCTGGGGCTCTGCCCCCCTTTGATACATGGGTTTAGGGCGCAGGCTGGGGCTTTGCAGTGACCACTCACCTCGCATTAGCCAATGATCTCAGTTCTTCATTGCATCACCCCTTCATCTCCATGGGACTTTACCAAGAAAGGACAGGGACACCCCAACCCAGATGACAAGATTCACATGGAGAAAGGTGAGCTAAGTTATCTGAAAGTCAAATAAATGGAAGCCGAAGAGCAGATTTTTAACTCCAGTCTTTTGGTTCTATGTCTGTTTCACTCTCAACGGTTCTTTCAGTTGGGGAGAGAGGGGGTTGGCATGCTAACGTGTCCTATGTCACCTGGGTAGCTGTAGCTGCATGGCAACATCACAGGCAGAAACTGTTCCCTGAATCCAGGCAGCTCTGCACAGCTGCTGCACTGCGGAGTAGCAACCGCACAGAGAAAGAATTGGAAAGAAAATTACATCATAATGAACACATACAGATTTTTGCTTGTCACTTTATTAGTAATACCATACACAACCCACTTTCCAGCCTTGACATCGTGTGAGGCATTGTGTAAGTCATATAGAGAAGGTATACAGTATACAGTAAGCGAAGGTACTTCTTGTATAGGAAGCAATCCTATACAAGGTACCCAAGAAGCTATATAGCTATATATATGTATATCCCTAATATATATACACATATAGATATGCATGTGTGCCTTAAAATGTAAATACACACATTAATCCATACACATGTTTCTGTATAAAACGCATAAACACAACACTGTATGCTTTTCAATAACTATTCACATGTATATCTTATATGATTCACATTATATATGCAAATATATAATGTATGATGCAAATATCACTCACATTATAACACCTGGAGCATCTATTTTAAATTATGCACTCATCTTCATACAAAAGATTACTCCATCCAGATGTCAGAGAGTCCTGTGTCTTTCTGCTGATTAGCAGTAGCATGTGTCCCGTCTATATGAGGAGCACGGTGGTTACTGAGTGCTCTTGCAGAGTCTAACTGGACCTGGGTAAGTCATAAGGCCATGCCATAGTTGCCCTGTGCATCACTACACTGAGAGAATGGGCATTAGCATCTTTTTTTTTTTTTATTCCTGCACCAGGCATCCTGGGGAGCTGAGTTTGTCCACACACCATAGAGAAGCAACAGGACCACAGATGAGCAGAAAGCAGAAGCTCATATGGGAGGTGACCCCAATCCAAGCAACAAGAAGGGGTCTACTTGGGCTGGGGATTTGGGACTATGGGCTCTTCTCTCCCTCTGATGTATCCTCTTTCTGTTCCTTGTGTCATTTCCAGATGTTCTTGGGAACCATCGGAGCTTTACTTTAAAAAAAAAAAAGCTTTTACTATTTGTTTTTTCCTTGAAGAATCCTCCCCAGGGCCTCTGGGAAGCTTTTTCCTCCGTTGAAGGGTTCATCTGTGGAAGCCCCTGAGGAGTCTCATATAGTGAAAGTCATTCTCTTGCAGCCTTGTTTTTTGTCTCTCTCCTTCCTACATCTCATCTCTCTGCTCTCTGGGTTCCAGAGATGAAAAACCCAGCGATGTCCTCCCTTCTTGTGTCTGCACAGCTCACATAGGAAGCTCCAGAGGCAGAGGCACTGAAGAGGCTCAAATGTGGAAGGAGGGGCAAGGGGCCCTCCCTGGACAGGGCAAGACCAGAATAATGAAGCTTTTCTTTCTGTCCAGCAGAGGGAGCCTAGGGACTCCCTGGTGGGTATTGATGGGTATGTGATGGTAACCTGAGGCTCAGGGTGATCATTTAGGGATAAGTGTGTGTGTGTGTGTGTGTGTGTATGTGTGTGTGTGTGCGCGCGCGTGTGTGTGTGGTGGGTGTGGTGGGTGTGTATATGGTGGTGTATGTGTGGCTGTGGTGTGGTGTGTGTGTGTGTGGTGTTTGTGTGGTGTCATGTGTGTGTGGTATGTGGTATAGTGTTTGTGTGTGTGTGTGGTGTAGTGTTTGTGTGTGTGGTGTGTGTATAGTGGGTGTGTGGTGTGGTGTTTGTATGTGTGCAGTGTTTGTGTGTGGTGGGTGTGTGGTGTTGTATGTGTATAGTGGGTGGGTGTGGTGTAGTGTTTGTGTGGGTGTGGTGTGGGGGGTGGGGGGCTGTTAATCTACTTAGGGAAGGCCAGTTTGTTGCTTCATTCAGACTTCAACTGACTGGACGAATCTACTTGTTTAAGGGAGAACAGCATGTGTTACCAAAACCCATGAGCTTAATGTTAATGTCCTTCGAAAACTCCTCAGAACAATTTCTAGAATAACGTTTGACCACACATCTCTGAACCATGGCCCAGCTTAGTGAGCACAGAGAATTAACCATCTAAAGCCAGAAATAACCAAGCCTTTCCTCTCTGTTGTACCCCATGAAAATGTTCCTTATATGTCGGCCTTTAAGTAGCCTATTGCTGAGATCCTGATGGATCCGTGCGGGGAGAAGTTCCCTGGTTGCTTTATGGAGCATGTGAGTCAGATAAACCAGTAGCGGGCAGAGTCTGCAAGCGGCGGCCACAGCGACTACTGACCTGGGCTCCTGCGGGATGAACTGTGGTTGGGTGGTGGTTACAGCTGGTTGTGCCTGGGAATGACTTCCCCCAAGTACAGATACCGATCAGAAATGGCTTGTAAGGGGGCAGGAACATGCTGGCACGCAGAGTAATTAGTTCCATAAAAAGCAAGCGGGGGTGGAAATGTTCAGAAAGCAAACAGCTGGCGACTGCTAGGGGCAGCCGTTCACCAACTGCCCCATCCCTGGATATGTGTCCACTGTGAGACGCACTCTGCTGAAGGCTTGAACAAAATCAAGAGGTTCCACCGGTTGTGGGTCCTCATCCGGATCCCACCTGCTACTCCCCGAGAACCGGACCTCTGCAGCAGCAACTGGAGGGGGTGAGACAGCAGGAACGTCTAGAAAAAGCCCTGGTGGGGGGGGATACCGGGTCTTAAAGCGCCACTCTTTAGCCTCCCTTCCACAGAACCCTAAAAACTGTCCCCTTCCCCACCACTCATCAGAAAGCACTGCTTCAGGGAGACCCTGGTCCTGGGATCACACACCCCTGGAAGGGGTCACTGCCCTGACCAGGACCATTGCTTCCATTGCCCACCAGAGGGCCCTCTCCCACCAGTAATCATCCCGGCAGACGCACAGCCCTGCTGTCCAGTTCTAGAAATCTAGAAATCAATCGTCTTCTCTCATCCCTCTCTGTGCTGGCCTGGCCCTTTGTGGAGATCCATGGAATGTGCTCCCTCTTAGGATTTGGGCTGGTCTGAGATTGACCCCTCTATGCATAGGAAACCAGAGAAGACTGTCTTAGTCACTGTTCTAGTGCTGTGAAGAGACACCATGATCCAAGGCAACGCTTATAAAAGAAAGCATTCAATTGAGGGGTTCTTTACAGTTTCAGAAGTTGGTTCCTTACCATCATGGTGGGAAGCACAGCGGCATACAGACAGGCACAGTGCTGGAGAAGTAGCTGAGAGTTCTATATCCTGACCCACAGCAGGGAGAGAGATTGGGCCTGGCCTGGGCTTTTGAAACCTCAAAGCCCATCACTAATGACACACTTCCCCTAGAAAGGTCACAACTCCTAAACCTTACAGCCCTTTCGAATAGTTTCACTCCTTGGTGGTTAAACATTCAAATACAGGAGCTTACAAGGGCCATTCTTATTCAAACCACCACAAAGGCCCAGTAGGCCCTTAGGCAAGAGCAAAGTCCCTTCTAGTGCTAGCCCCACCACACCCTGCACTGGGGGCCTCTGGCTTTATCTTGGCTGTTCCACTACTTTCCCCCCAGCATCCCTGTTGTATAGCACTTTGCTCTAAACAGAAATATTCTGTCACGGAAGGAAGTCCAGGAAGCCTAGAAAGTTCCAAAGAGAGGCTCATTAAACCTCAGGAGCCAAACAACTCATAAGTCTCAGGATGTCCCTGAAACCAGATTCACAATGTCGTTTACTCTCCGAGGTTGTATAAGCGGTAAGAATAGCTGAAGGGTGGGAGACCCGCTGACCTACCTGAGAGTCCTGCAGACAACTCCAGGATTCCAGCCTTCCTGAGTCATCTCCTATGCTTGACTCAGGTGGAGGAGCTCCTGTGAGCAACCCCTCACCCACACTCTTGTGAGTAGCTCCACTAAAATTGTTGGTTCACTGTGTTAACTGTGATAGTATCATTGTTATTTTTCTCTGTTGTCCATTCCTTATCTGGGATGAGTAGACACTGGTTCACATCTCCCCAGGAAGGCCATACAATAAGCACCCGTCACCCCTGGCTGCACTTTTGCAACTTAGCACCCAAGCTTGCAGCCAAGCCAATGAACAGTCAGTACTGGATGAATGGATATGTGTGTGTGTGTGTGTGTGTGTGTGTGTGTGTGTGTGTGTGTGTGTGCAGGCACATGCATGTGTGCGAACGTATGCATGTGTGTGTACCTGTTACTAGTGATTGAAGACAGGTTCTAATCCATGCTATGCAAGTAGTTAAGTAGTTGGCTATTGAGCTATATCTCCAGCCCTCTCTAAATTTTATTCTGAGGAAGTGGCTTACTACGTATTTTTAAATGTCTATCCACAGAGTAACCCGAAACAGAAATCATGTGATATGCATGCTTCTGCCTGCGAGTTAAGACTCTTATTTTTTTTTTTTTTAGAGACTGTCATCATCCAGGACAAAGATGGAGAATAGCATTTCTACAAGCTGTGTAAAAGTTTAATTTTTTACTTAGACAACATTAGATAGGAAATAAAAAAACTTCAGTAACAGTTCAAGAAATGGTGGAAGAAGAGAAAGTTGCATTTCTGTACTTTTGATAGTAATCTGCCCCCGCTGTTTGCCAAAGGCACCCTAAGTCTCTGCTTTACTCTAGATATTGTGTAGTTTACAGCCAGTCCTGGATAGAATATTCTAAAGATGAAAGAGAATTTGCAGTGTTGAAGCCCTGTCTTTTACAAGTGTGGAAACCGAAGCTCAAGCTGTGTTAGTGCGGAAGTGAGCCTCCTGCTCGAGGCCCTAGCTCACTCAACCTTCAGCATAACTAAGCTCTCCCAGAGCCTTTGGAGCTTTGCCAAGAAGTGGCATGGTCCCAGCATCCCAGCCAGTCTAGGCATTCTACGGGGACCTGTGCTGAGGGCAGACACAGCCTATGGAACCGTTTTCTGAGAAAGCCCTGGAACCTTTGCCCCTTCCCAACAGCATATCTTTAGCCATGTGAACACCCATGCTGTGATTGCTGTACTCTGCAGAAAACCATTCATTGTGGCCTACACAATGCAGAAATATCCCACCCAGCTTGGAATCCCAGCCATATTCACTGTATTGTACCCAGAGAAAGAAGGGTGCCTTCTAGTGCAGAGAAAAGCAGAGGAGCATGTCTAGTTGGAGCCTGGGGGATTGTGCCCACCCTTTGGTTGCTGGTGCCTCAGCTTTCCCACGACTTTGTCCTCCTGGTGGCTTTGAATCTGAAGGTCATTTTCAAGGTTAACTTGTTCAGTATATTTTGAACTGTAAGAGAGGCTGCTGTGCTATGGGTGTAAAAGTTGCGTGAGGACTGAGAGCTGGGTGTTTGGGCAGGACGGAGGGAGAGGGAGTGTACAAAGCCCCAGAAAGGGCTCTGGAAGACCAGGTTTGTGACCAGCCTTGCTTGCTGCCCTTTAGGCGGGCTTCTTCAACAGTGTTGTAGGTTAGAAGCCTGTTACTGTTCCACTCCTTACTTAAGTCTTGGTCGCTCCTCAGAACTGTCCCCTCAACTTTTACCTCCCCTTTTCTCATGTGACCCGTCTCCAACCTGCAGCACAGAAAGGCCCTGGCATCATTCCTTGGCTACTGGATTTAGTTGAAGCCCTTCTGTCTGACCCTCTGGGTCCCTGCCCCAGTCAGGTCTAAGGTCTTGAGTGAGCCCACGCTCACCCTGAAACCTTAGATCTGTCTTGGTGGCCAGTCCAGTACTGGTCCAGAGGTTTGACCCTCCTGTGTGTACAGCAAACCCCTCTTTTTAGTGTGACTTCTTCTCTGTGTGAGAGCAGGAATCTTTTTCTATGTCCTGGGCCCCTGGAGTAGTGTGATAGGGTAGAAACTCACATTCTGCACTTGACACTCCAACCCTTCCCTGCTCCCACCACTGTGTGTGTGTGTGTGTGTGTGTGTGTGCATGCGTGCGTGCATGAGAGAGAGAGAGAGAGAGAGAGAGAGAGAGAGAGAGAGAGAGAGAGAGAGACTATGTTTTTCACTGGCCTCAAGTTTACCAGAGCAGACTAGGCTACCTGGCCTTAGGGTTCTTCCTGTGCCTGCCCCCAACTGCTGGGATGATAAACACGTGCCACCGCTCCCAGTTTTTTTAAATTTTAAATAAGGGGAGTGGTGGTCAACTTAGGTGCTTGGGCTTGCAAAGTATCCCAGTTACAGTTCTATTTCTATGGCAAAACACCATGACCATATGAAACTTGGGGAAGAAACAGCTTATTTTACTTATACATCTGCATCACAGCTCGGGCAAGGACTCAAACAGGGAAGGAACCTGGGGGTAGAAGCTGATGCAGAGGCTCTGGAGGAATATTGCTTACTGGCTTGCTCCCCATGGCTTGCTCAGCCTGCCTTCTTACAGCACCAGTCCAGAGCCGGCATCACTCATGATGAGCTAGGCCCTCCCACATCAGTTATCAATCAAGAAAATGTATCACAGGCTTACCCCACAGGTCAGTCTGTGGTGGGGGCATTTTCTTAATTGTGGTTTCCTCTTCCAAAACAACAATGTAGCTTGTGCCACATTCACAATACACGCGCCACCATACATGGTAAGCACTGAAGGACTGAGCCAACTTCCCAGCTTGAGCCCTTAATTTCTTGTTGTCCTTAAGGCTGTTGGCAAGGTGACACCCTCTCAACATGTGTTTATGGGACTGGTGGCTGAAATTGCTTCCATATGTTCCAGAAGAAATCTGGAGCCAGCAGTGAAAGTAATCTTCAGGTAAAGACCAAAGAAGTTCCAAGGATGACAGAGAAAGGAGGGCTCAGGTCTCAGGTTATCCAGGAGAAGGAGGCAGCCTGTACCATACATATCATGAGTCCTCGCCTGGGGATGCTTTGTCAGCTGCTGCCTTCTACAAGGGAGAACTCAGACAAGACCCTTTCTTCTTCAGTGTCTATCTCTGAGGATGGAAACACCAGAACAACACAGGGCCTTTCTCAAAGAGAGGGGCCTGGACTGGTACCCAACACCTCTGACCCCAAGCTAGTATCATGTCTTAGCCAAAGTAGAGAGCCCTTAAGGCAAGAAAGGGAACTGTCTAAATTTCTAAAGCCTTGTCCAGTTTTGGTGCTCTCTAGGTTGGTGCTTTCCAAAACATGGTCACTCATGTGGAGATGTGTGGAACCTACCCCACGAGATGAAGCACATTTTGTGATCTGCCCTCGATTATTAGTGCATTTTGCATATCATAGGCATACTTACAAATAAAAAATCATAAAATCATTGGCTATGGTTTTAATAGGAAGTCTCTGACTGGCTCAGAATTCAGATTCTTTATTTACCTGCTGGTGGTGCTGTTTTAAAGACTGCTGAGCCTTTAGTCCTAGGAGGCAGAGCCTGGTTAACGGAATTAGGACCCTAGCAAGAGGCTTTTGAAGGTTACGTCTGTTTCTGGTTCCTGATACTTCCTCTGCTTCTTGGTTCACCATAGTAAGAAAGACCTTCGACCTCGCATTCCCACCACTACAGATAGAGCTGCTCGTCATGACATCTTGACATCCCTCTGAAACCATGAGCCGAAACAGACCTCATATCTCCTACCTTGCTTCTAATGAGACAAAGAGAAAGTAACTCAGCGTATAAAATACAAACACAAAACCAGACACAATCTGAGACAAGAGATAAAAGGAGGCTTCAAATTTGACCATGTAAAAGATGGGATTACGTAGAAGCAACGTTAAAGAAAAGCAGTATTATAACTGGTGTGGGATGTCACCCAAAGGCAACAACACAATGAGAACTGGCTTGTGATGATTAAACACAGCGGGACCAATCTGTGTTTTCCGATGGCAGGTGGCTGTCCACCCGTGACCCCAGCTCCAAATTTGTAGGACTTGGATATGCTTCATCTGAGAGTAGGGGCCAGGCAGACTCAGATGCTAATCAACCAGTGAGTCATGGTATATCTGTGGCCCCTTGAGACAGTCTTATTTGCTTTCTTGGACCAATCTCTATCTCCTTTTCTGCTCTCATTGCTCCAGGCAGTCTTGCGACTACCCTTCAAGGGTAGCTAAGGGTACCTAAGAAGGCTCCCTAAGAAGGCTACCAAAAATGCTTTTTGGAAATAATTGCCAGGACTCATGACTAATGTCAGCTAGTAAGATGTCCTATTTGTCATTGGGAAAATGCATTGTAAAAGAAGGACCCTTTTCTGCAATGCCCACATTGCAGATTCCTCATGAATAGGGCCAGAGGATGGTGGAATATTGTTGTCAAAGCCACACGGTCAAGTAATTAAAAAAACAGATTCAGAGGAGTGCGGGGGATGGGGGGTTGGGTGTCTCTCACTCTCTGTGCTCTTTCATCCTCTCCCTTGTCCAGCGTGCCTGCAGCCTGAGTTTACCCACACTTATAGCCTCCCGCTCTGGTTTCTTTTCACTCTGTAAATGCTTTTTTCAGAAGCCTTTCTTTCTCCCAGTAAAAGGTGAGTGAGTGCAAAGCCAGGCAGGGCATGTGGGCACAGGCAGTTTGTCATAACAACTGATCCTGCTAAGCCAGAGGCCCCGCACAATGGATGCTTGCGGAGCCGATGGGGAAGACATGTAATCCCTGTAATACAGACAGAGACGTGTAATCTAGGAAGGCAGATTTGTTTGTCTTGAACAAAAGGGATGCACCGTGCCATTCTGTGCAGCCAGGGCTAACTTCGGAAAGTGTTGAAATCATTTCTCTGCCCCACTTTCTCAACTTTTTCTCTAGAATTGTCCACCGTTGACTGATAACCCTGCAAATCCATCCTCTTGAGCCTCCTACCCTAAATATCCCAACCTCCAAGATGCTGGTTATGGAAACTGGTTGATTCGAGACTCAGTGTAGCCAGGGAGTGAGGCTTCAGGCAGATCTCAATAGCAAGGGTCTTTGGCTTTATCTATTCAATGTGCAGGGTACTGTAGACTCCAGGGACAGTAATTCCTCTATTTCCAGGACATTCAAGGAACACCCACGCATGTCTTCCAAGCAAGGCAAGTTAGTGTGTGTGTGGTTTATAACAGATGATACACGTGAATATGTGCCTTCCTCAGTCCTCCAGTTAATTGATAACATTGCAGCTCCAAAGACTCCCTGAGGCATTGTCCTGCCAAAGACAAAGCCCTTCTTTGTTGGAGTTTAATATTTAAGGTGATCCAGAAAAAAATGTGCCAATCAAAATTTCAATTGTGTGCCTCCTTTCCCAACTTAGGGCAGTTTCTTCCAGCAATTTTATAGACCCCAAATCCGCATAGTGTTTGTACACAGCCTGCTTTAAATCCTCTTTGTATTACTTGTAGTGTACCCAAATCAGGGCAATGCTTTGTAAATCGCTATTATACTGTATTATTTATCCAACAATAACAAGAAAAGTCTATGTGTATTCATTAAATTTAGATGCACTTTTGTTTACCATAATCAGTCCATGGTGTTTGAACTGAGGGAGGAGGAACCCATGGATTTAGTGGAACAACTATATATATATATATATATAAAATTGTATACTGCAGCATATTTTAACCACAGAAAAGAAATGGAAAGAGACATTTATCAGCTGTGGCCTCATAAAGAAAGCAGCAGTTTATGAAGCTGAGTGAAGCTCTCCCCAGCGTAGTGCCTGGTGTAGAACAAGCATTAAACATCTGTGGAAGAAAAGCAAAGCAAATGGAACACAAGGCAGCCATTGGTAGAATGAGCCAGGTCTAGACACACTGATGTTGGTAGGTGCCCAGGGTGCGTGGTTGACTGAGGAAGTGATGTTGTAGGATGGGATTTGTAGACTATGTCCCCACTTTCTAAAACATGAGGTGTCTGCATCAGCAACGCTCTGGATATACTAAATGCATAAAAATGCCAGGAAGCCACAGAAAATCGCATTGTCAGTAATTTTTTTGAAAGGAGAAATGAGGATTTCTGCCTTATGAATTTGATTTCTCTCTCTCTCTGCCTCTCTTTCTCTGTCTCTCTTTCTGTCTCTCTCTGTCTCTCTCCCCGTCCCCCCCACTCTCCTATTTGACACCCTAGCAAGACCATGATCATGACTATAACCCCGATCTCACCACTCAAGTGACTTCTCATCACTTACTTAACAATCTCCTTGTGTTAATCCTTCAGTTATTGCAAATTCTCTTTTTTCTTATGCAGAGCCGAGCTAGTCGTGTTTGGGAATGTTATTTCCCATGAACAATGCATCAACAGAAACATAGCTGTCATTGTTATTGATGCCGCTGCAATCACTATGTGCTATTTGACTGATTGCAAAATTTTGGAGCTCAGCCTTTTCCTAGTTCCAAGATGAGTTAAACAAACGTAGGAAATTCACTTTCTTTTTCTATAAAGTGGAAGTCTGTGAGTTGAGGTGCTGCCAACTAAGATGAGGATAGGACAGAAGCAAGGATTTAGTCATCCCGGCATGCGCATGAAAACCAAGGAGGGATCACGATAAAGAAAGCAGTTATTGACATTGATGGAACGGATAGGAGTTCTAAAACAAGGAAACTAGGCTGGGGAATTGGCTCAGTGATTAAAGTTCTTGCCACACAAGTATAAGGATCTGAGTTTAGATCCCCAGAGCACACATAAAAAGCGATGTAGGAGAGCACATCTCTAATCCCAGTATCCTTTAACAGGCTAGGAAGTGGAGACAGACACATCCCTGGAAGGTCATGGACCTGTTAGCCCAGCACATGCAGTGCTGGATAATAAGAAAGCTTGCTTCAAACAAAGTAGAAGGCAAGGAGCAACTCCCGAGGCTGTCTTCTGACCTCTAGTCTCATGCTATGGCACCTGCACACTTGCACACAGGCATACACACAGAGACAGACAGACAGACAGACAGACAGAGACAGAGGGAAGAGAGGAGGGAGGAATGGAGAGGGAGGGAGGGAAAGAAGGAGGGAGGAAAGGAGGGAGGGAGGGGAGAGAGAGAGAGAGAGAGAGAGAGAGAGAGAGAGAGAGAGAGAGAGAGAGAGAGATTTAAAAACACATCAGGAAAGTTGTTGGGTCTGGAGGCCCCCACACCGTGGCTGGTTGTACCATCCCTTGAGTTACTTTGGAAGGAGAATTTGGTTTCTGAACAGACACCCACAACTAACTTTCCCTGGACAGCAGCAGACTTGAAGTCACGTCTCAGACCAGCACAGAAAAGTGCAAATCTCTGGAAAACACAGACTTGGGCAGGTTCTGCCCCTTCAAGCTACTTCCTTGCCAACACTCAACATCCTTCACCACGTTCCTGAATTGAAGATGACATCATCCTCTTTCCAGGCGCGATTCGCATCAGACATAAGATGCCCCCGGGACATCTGGAGTTGTCTCTGACCACTGGCACTTTACCAGTGGCCATGAATGTTGACATCATTACTGTTTTCTGGGGGTCGCCAGGGTGTTCTACAGTATCAGGACGAAGTCTAAGTTTCATCATTCTTCACTGCTTCTGAGAGTTCATGAAACACTATAAAAAACTAACTTTATGCACTGGCAGAATGTGAATGCATCAAAAATTAAAAACAACTATAATTTAAAAGAAAGAAATAAGAATATTAACATTATGATTAGTTTTCCCTGAAAAAGATAAATGTCACAAAACTAAAGCCAATTCCACCAAGTAGGAATCATAAGACGCACACTAATTTAAAACAAATGAACACATCAAGGAATCCCACTCAAGCTTTCAGCCTTGTAAAATGGATTTGAAGGATGTTTTTAGATGATCTCAGAGGAGTTTAAAAGCTGAGCACTTAATAAGTTGAGAAAAATAAATGACATCTCTCTTTAATTACACTGCTCTTGTGCACATAGCAATTTTTCTAGATGTCCTGGGAAATGTACGCTTGTCCTGCCCCATGAAGTTATATAATGCAGTTGAGAGAGAGAAAACCCAAACCCACGGAGACAGAGCCAGTTGAAAATGCACTGTACCTTCCTCTGTAGTCAGACTGATGACTATCTTAAATGTCACCATAGAACCTTCGTCCAGCAGCAGATGGGAACAGAGGCCATGACCCACATCAGAGCACTGGAATGAGCTCCCAAGATCCAGTTGAAGAGTGGAAGGAGTGAGAGTATGAGCAAGGAATCCAAGTCCATGAGGGGGTCATCCACTGAGACAGTTTGCTTGAGCTAATAGTAGCTCACCAACTCCAACTGGACTGGGATTCAACTTTGAAGGGGGTTGACAGTTGGGGAAGACTGGGGGGCCACTGATAGTGACACTGGGATTTGTCTCTAAGGCATGTACTGACTTCTTGGGATCCTGTTCCCTTTGGATGTAAACCTTGCTCAACCTAGATGTAGTAGGGAGAGCCTCGGACTTTCCACAGGGTGGGGTGCATGGCCCTTTCTTAGGATTGGAGAGGGTGGTGTGGGAGGGTCTGTGGAGGGAATGGGAGGGGTATGTGAGGAGGGGAGGGAGTGGGAATTTAGATTGGTATTTTTTTAAGTAATTAAAAAAAGAGACAAAGAGAGAGAAAAAGGAAAATGCACTGTACCGATGATTGCCAAAGAAACACCCGATCCAGCCATTCATGAATGTATTCAATATCCATGTCATTTGAGGGTCTCAATGAAGCATTCACACCCATTCCCTTCTGCAGGGAGATTTTGTTTCAGGTCAGGTTGAGAAAGGAGTTAGGAATACTGGCAGCCGACCCCAAAGAGAAAAAGTCTGTTATGGGCAAGTCTGCGCTGACAGATAGAAAGAAAGCAAGGACCCGTGGTGAGGGGCTGGACAAGGGCTGCCAACAGCCTGAACCCTACAGGGCTTCTTCTGGAGACTACTGAAGAACACAAGGCCTGACCAGTGCCTCACTGCGTCCTTTGGTGGCCCTCATCCAGAGGACTGAGGTAGGCATATACACGCAGGCATTTATTCAAATATAAAATGCAAGACATTTCAGAAAGTTTTAAGTTGCTATCCTCCAGTTTAAATTGCTGCCATCTTCATGGTATGAGCTGTGCCTACTGAGTGTCCCTAATCACTCACCTGTGGTCTACTGATAGTCCCTCAGAGGAAGAGGAGGGTTACTGTGCCCGCACCTGATATCCCAGCCATTGTATGCAGTTTTACACTAATTGCCCAGGGTCTCTGGTCTAGGGAGGGACAAGAGTATGGCTGGGACAGACTAGGGGGCACGGGGCCCTATCTATGCAGCTACAGTGAAGCCATCACTTACACTGGGTTAAAAGTTCCCAGTGAGGCTGCTTTGGGGTCACTCACCACCCACCCTTCTGTTAGCATTCCCTTCATCTGTGCTCTGTAAGTAAGCCCAATAAACTCATTGGTTCTCCAGAGTGAACTGGGGTCGAATTGTACTTTAGGTAGTTGATAAAACCTTAGGAGGGGGTGGATGTGGTTCACCCCACCCCAACTCTGGGGTCACAGATTGTGACTCGAGATGTCTGAACTTGGTCTGTTTTATTTATCTTTCATGTTAAATATCACAGTGATTGAAAACCAGGGAAAACAACAAGAGCATATCCCAGAGGAGACATTCTTCCTCTCTGTTAAACGCATATCCTCATATCTGTGGGTCCGGTGGCTTGTATACAGTTTTTCTATTCCTGTTTAGTACATCTCAGATGTTTGTACAGCTTGTCATCCTGGCAGAGACGAGATCCAAAAGGGGAAGAAGATGAGATGGGGGAGTTTCTGGAAGTACCTTTCCAGAATGCCTGCTCATGTCTCTGGCCTGATGGTCTCATCACAACAGTGAGAAGTCAGAGCAATTGCTTCTGAGTTCCTATGTGTTGAGGCAGAGCAGCTCCTGTCAGAGCCACAAACCGTTTTCACAGTCAGTTGGGCTCAGGCCACGGTGGCAGGGTCGGGGTGAATGGCAGTCTTGCCTCTCTCCTGGAGCTCCGCTGCCCCGTGTGAAGAGCGGTGCTGAAATCCTGACATCTACAAAGGTTTGCAGGTTTCGCCCACTGGTGGAAATGTTTGTCTAGTTTCTCGGGAGGAATAGCAGAGTGTACAAAGGGAGTACAAACTTCATACCTCATCCCTCGAAAATGTACAGCCAGCATGTGTTAAATAAAATAAAAATAAGAGTCATGAAACGAGGGAGGGAGGAGCTACCTGAAGGAGAGACTAGGCTGAGAGGCCTTGAGTCCTGTACACTGACTGATCTCAGAAACTCTGGCCAGAAACAACAAGTAGGGCGTGTGTGTGTGTGTGTGTGTGTGTGTGTGTGTGTGTGTGTGTTGAGCTACAGGAAAGCCATGGTGCAGGGGCTCAGGATGGGGGCAGATGCTGTCCTTACAACCAAGCATCAGTTTTATCACAAGGGACATCAGACAGGAAAGGCCATTCTGGGAACCCCATCACAAATGTGCCACGTCCATTCCCAGGGGACTCTTGTTCTGGCTGTTCCATCTGCCCAGTTTTTCTATCCTTGTCTCATTTATGAGACATATCTAAAGCAGGAAGCCCAGTTATCATTCTGCGTTTGGACTACCTGGATGGAGACACTGTGGCTTGTATAATTATCATCCCTCACAGGTGACAAGTAAGCCTACAGAGTCACTTCAGTCTGTCTAGTAATTAGCATATTTCCAGCACCTGGACACACATTGTTGAATGACCGTCATTAAGCCTTTCGCAGGCTCTGGTCCCCTTACGCAGCACCTAACACTGCCACAGGGGTAGTCTGAACATAAAGCAGGAAAAGGGGAGAGGGGAGGTGTGCGGGGAGGTAGGGGGGAGCAGGGCGGGGTCAGCTGTCGTGATCCCCTTGGTCACAGAGGAACCCAGAGTGTCTGTTTATAAATGTTACTACCCAGGCAGCCAAATAGAGGCACTCTGCAACATAGGAGACGGCGGTGTAGGGGTGAGGGTGGGGCTGGGGTGGGAGAGGCCATGCCAATTAAGCAATGGTCTCATCGTGCCCATTTCAAAATACCCTGCCTGACCCATTTTTAGGAACAGTGCTCAGAAAGAAAAAGTCTAAGGGCATCTGGGCCAGCAACACCTGCTCATGTTCTTGCCTTGGTGACATTATCAGCTCTAGCTGGGCTCCTTCCCTGCCTTAATGGGGGATACTAGGCTGGTGGGTGACCAAGGCTCTTTTTGAGCCTCCACAGTCCTCAGTAGAGATGGACAACAGAATCATAGACAAGGGAAGCCCTGCACACACACTCCCTCCCCCAACCCGTCTCCTTGTGCTCCAAACTTTCCAAACCGGTCCCAAGCAGCTGCCTCTAAACTTGGTGGGTTATTTCAGAGTTCTCTGTAAAGGGACCAAAATATCCAGTGAAGTCCTTAACTGGACAGTTGTCCATGCTCTCCTGACTCAGGCCTCTCTGACTCAGGAACCTCAAGACCCTCATCTGCGCAGCCGCTGCCTCCTTCCCCTCCCTAGCGTGGCCCCTGGTCATCCCTAAGCCTTAGCTCCTGGGCCAGGGTTCGCCACCAGCCCAGACCCCGCCCCCTGGGCTCCCTGAGGGGAAAGGCTGAGCCCACCCCTTCTAGCCCCGCCCCGGCCCGTGTTCCGACCCCGCCCACTCCTGGCTCCACCTCGCGCTGAGAGTTCTTAGCTGGGGAATCCCAGAGCCACCGGGCCAGTGAGCCTCTGGGGACTCCAGGGGCAGCTTTGTTCCTGGGCAGCAAAAAAAAATCTTTTTTGTTCAGTGCAGGCAAGGGGGGGGGGGCTGTATGCTACAGGGAAGTCCCAGGACAGGCTTGTCTGAGCCTGGCATCTTTCCTGAACACTGCTTCCAGTAGTTCTGATCTCAGGACACAAGCCCAGGCCGGACCCCTTGAACATCTATCTCCCCGGCAGGTAAGGCCCAGTTTTCGCAGCTGCCTGTGTTGGGGGTCGTAGGCTTCAGTGAGGGATGAAGGGGCATGAGAGTTAGGTACACAGTGCTCCTAGTATCCCTGACTGACTTCCTGTTGAAACCCTTTGGGGGGCCTACAGTATGAAGGAGACAAACTTTACCTCAACCTAAGAGGGAAATGAAATCCTTAAAATGTACCTGGTTGAATTCTTAGGAGCGACTTAAGAAGGCAGAGAGCAATGGCCACAGTGTCTGTCACCAGAGCCCACTGGAGTTGCTCTTAGAGCTGTTGGGATGTACCAGCCTCTGGTGGGGTGAAAGGGACCGTGGGAGAGCCGAGGTGTGAAGAATATCCTCCCTTTGATTTGGCATTGATGGGCAAGGGGCTTTGCCTTTTTGGTCCAAGTTTAGATGGCTTTCCTATTTGAGGATGCCGTCGTCCCTCCTCTAGAACAGAGAGGTGCCTTAGTCTCTCTGCTTCTGAATATCACGTTCTATAGCAGACCAGGGCTTCATGTCCCAGTTGATGGAGATTACCTTGCATTGGTTTGTGGGTGGACAGACTAGGCGATGACAGGCACTCATGCTTTTGTGGCATTTGGGATGTCCCATGCCTCCCAACATCTCTGTGAGCATCCCTTGTTGTCCTTCAGCCCCTCTGTTGCTGTGTTGGCACTTCATGTTGATGGGGTCTTTCTTAGCTCCTAGCCCACGTCTCATTGATGTGTACCTGGGGAAAGGCTAAGAAACTCAGAGATGCCTTTTAGATTAGTTCTGCTTGCCCTAGGAAGTTCTTCGTGGGGGCTCGGATCTGCTAGAGACAGAAGCAGCATGGGGCTTGGTGTTCTGCTGTGTATGGACCCGGCTCTGCCATATACTGATTCCTTATACTGGCTGGGATGAGGGCCGTACCCAGAGGACTTCCATTTCCCCGTTTGTCAAGGTAGAAGGGATTGACTCCTTTACAAGGGGCCACGTGCCAGGCATTTGATATCTTCTTGTTTCTGCCTCATAAACCTGGGAGCTGTGGATGGCCCTCCTCCCTGTGCTAACTCTCCTCGACACTGCTACTGAGGGACCCCAGAGGATCATCACATGTCATTGGGAAAGAAAATGAAAGGATACAGGGCTCCTTTCCAGGGGTCCAGCAGGACTCTGGTCAGGGGCCCTCTGAAATGTTTGCAGTGGAAATGAATTTGTACCTGGTTTTCCTGGGTTTGTTCAGAGTGTCAACACATTCTTGCTCCTGACAAATGGGAGTGAGTGGCGCTCCAGCCACTCACAGAGACAGGAACAACGCCCCTGCAGCTGTTTTCAGTACTCATTCATGCACAGATTGAACCCTGAGGATCCTTATTTCTCTGAATCCCTGCAAGATCTTCGGTGGCTGGCAGAGAAGTGCTGGCCACTTCAGGCATGCATGGACTCTCTGGTCATCTGCAGCTTCGGGATAACTCTGACATGTGCCTGCCTTGGCTGATGACCAACTCACCTCCCTCTCTATGAATCCACTGTAAGAGGGTCACATGTAATGGGGCATGCATTCGAGAAATGTCTTTGGGACAGAAGCCTTCCTTGCATGAAAATATTAATAATACCTAGACATGTCTTTTGGTATGGAGAAAAAAAGACCTCTGTGTTGTGAGGTATCTTGAGAAATAGAAACTGGCCTGTCCTTTTGTCTTGATGGGTTGGATTAGGACTAGTGGGGCAATTTCCTTGAACTCTGACTTCCAGGTCAACTAGAAAAGCCATCCAGCTAACTCTTCGCTAGTTTGTGAGTCCACTGCTATGGGGAACATTAAGACAAAGGCTGGACAGCCATTTCCCAGGGCATCAGAAAGGTCACTCTGAATCTGAGTGCTGGTTTGATGAGCCTTTATGGGCTCTTGCTAGCTTGACATCCAGCCATTTGGAAGCACTTGACAGGAATAGCTACCAAGCCTGGTGAGATGTGGAGGGTGCATTTTGCCCATTTTTACAGATGAGAAAATGGAGATCTGGAGAGTGGTGGTGACCTGCTTGCTTGGCCTTGTAAAGACAGCACTGAG
Source organism: Alexandromys fortis (assembly GCF_014885135.2). Classification (NCBI taxonomy): domain Eukaryota; kingdom Metazoa; phylum Chordata; class Mammalia; order Rodentia; family Cricetidae; genus Alexandromys; species Alexandromys fortis. The sequence goes on from NW_026067930.1 coordinate 4,664,744, forward strand.
TCTCTAGTACAAGCCTCCGGAGGCACGAGGACAGAGAGAGACCCTGTGTGTGTGTGTGTGTGTGTGTGAGAGAGAGAGAGAGAGAGACAGAGACAGAGACAGAGAGACAGAGAGAGACAGAGAGAAACAGAGACAGAGAGACAGAGGGGGCGAAGAGAGAGAATACAGATATGTACATATGTGTATGTAATTATGTGTGTTGGGGACAGGCAGAACTATTGGCAGGTAAAGCAAGCAAGGTGGCTGAAATACCTTACTTTGTACCTGTCTGGGGTCTAGCACAAGGCTGACTGGGTTAATGAATATGTGGATGACTGTATAATGAATAACCGAGTGAGTTTATGTTCTGATACGACCACTCCTTCATCTTTATAACTTAGTGAAATCCATCACTTGTTCTTTGATCCTAACATTTCAGCTTGCCTCTGAGCACCTCTTAAATGGACGCACCTCCTTGGCTAACCGCCATTTTGCAGTGGGCCTTGAGCATCTCTGGCGCTTGGGTATGGGCACGGATGTGCTTCAGATGGATCCAGAGGAATAGGATTTCTGGGTCAGAAGTTATGGGCAGAGCACTGGTTCTCAGAACACATTGGGACTGGGGATTCAGGACAGGCTGAAAACTGGAGTGTCATTAGCATGCACAAAGGACAGCTTGGCAGACACCCAGGGAATGTGTGAGAGAGCGCGACAGTGCCTGTTTGCTGTGGTCCAGAAGGCCACAAGCCAGGCAGAGGCCTGTGTGTGACAAACTGCACACGGTCCCTCTAAGGCTTGTCTACATATACCTGCCTTCATTTGTATTTGTCCATGCCTAGTGCTGGAATTGCTACTGCTCACTCACTATGGTTTGATACACAGGAAAGGAAAAAAAAAGTCTTTTTTTTAATATAGTTTGTATAGTGATAAAATAGTGGAAGTATTCAGAATTTACCCCATCTTTTGGCTGGAACCATCTCTAGGGAGAAGCTCTTTCTGGGACGGTCTACTAGCGGATGCTGGGCAATTGTAGCTGGCCTGGTCTGCCCAGGAGCCAAATTGCAGGGGTGTAGTCTTCTATCAGTGCCAGAAAGGCAAGAAAAAGCAAACAAACCACAGCACCCAGGCAGATGAGATTTTATTTGAAAGATGGGTCTAAAGCTTCAGCTAGGCCAGTGAGGCTTTGCTCCAGCTCCTCTATTTCAGCTGCTGTATTGTACGGCACTGTGCCTGGGTCTGACGGTACCGTGTTTACAGTCCCCATTCTGGTAGGAGAGCAGCTCTTGGGTTACATGCCCCTACCACAGTGAAAGACAGCCAAGAGAAATCAAGTAAGAACAGAAACACAAACATCACTGAAAGAATCCAGGCTGACCCCAGAGGGTTCTGAAAACAAATCTCTCTGCTGTGGGATCTTGACACCAAGCGCCCCGCGTGTCCGCTGTGGTACCCTGGGCAGGGCCCTCCCTGAGTCCTGGGCCCACTGATTATTTTCAGGGTCCTGGACTTCTGCAGCATCAGCGGTGCCACTACCGCCTAAAGCAGCCCGCAGTGTGAGCTTGGGCTTCCAGTCAGTCTCCCTTCATCCAAATGGAAGTGGTCTCTCTGCCCCTTCTGTCACTCTTCAGCCCCTAGTTTTGGGTGTGCTTAGAACAAGCTGAATCCATTTCCCCACAATGCACTTTTGAGTTCTGTGTCAACAAAGAGCTGAGCGAGCCTTTCTGATCCCATCTGAGAGAGTTCTGGGTAGAGGTTAGGTATGATCTGCCGCGCTGCTGTCCTCTGCAGACTGCCCTCCTGAGGCTCAGGAACATTCCTCCCTGCCTAGCAAATGTAAGAACTGGGTTTCAAACCTATGACTTAAAACACAATACCGTGGCCCTTATCACCCCACTTGAATCTGTGTATTTCATGCCGATGAATAGAAGGCAAATCTGTGTAATTACGTAAATTATATAGAGGTCAGCATATGTAATTCACGTAAGAAGGAATGCAGCTGCTGGGAGTGTTGTTTAAAATGGCACCTGACAGAGGTAAATTATAAAGGTGATACCAGCACGTTGTGACAAAGGGCAGCAGGACCAGCAGCCCTTCTTTGTCTTCTCTATGCGGTTACCCTAAGTGGCATTCTCTAGACTGCCGTCACAATCTTACCTGTAGCCAAACACACATGTCAATGAAATCGTAACGTTTGGACAATTTTGGAAGGGCGGTTGACAAATGTGAAAAGGAATGTTTACATGTCGTAATGTCTTAGCCCAGGGGAGATGTCCATTCGTTGCTTTTGGTTTGCCTGGTCCCATGCTTGCTGTGAGTCCATTGTGGTACAGGTCTGCCTCTCCCCGACTTTGTCAGCAATGTAGACGGGAGAGTGAAAAATAGATGGGAGGCCACCCGTGGGAGGTGCTGGAGTAACATGCGCACAACACTCATCTGGCTGTAACTCTATGTACCCTCTCCACCAGCCATGATCCAACACTGTTAACCACCTGTAGTCACCTTTGGCATATCTAGGAGGCCAGGCAATGAGCTCTGAATTATATTCCTTGGAGCCACCAGTGTCTGTACAATGCTGGGTGAATGTGATTTTTAGCCAGTCTTTCCAATTGAAATCTGCTCATGATTCCTGGCTCCTAGTGGTCTTAAATTCATGAATTTGCAATTCAATTTACATTGCATTCGCATAAGTCAATGATGTATTGAAATTGAGAAAGGCATGCGGGCATGAGTGAGTCTGGCACATACGTCCAGGGCGGGTCCTAACTGCTTGCCAGGCACACTGGCACCCTGGCCATGTGGAGACCTCCCATTGGGCCTGGGGCCCTGGTTTATGGCCTGGGCTTTGCCAGTGGTCATGAGACTGGCCTAGGTCTGAATTTAGCTCTTCCGTGAGATAGCTGTGCACTTTCCAGAGCCCTGCACAGGGTCTCTGAACTGGAGCTTAAGGGCCGGATATGGCAGGCAGGTAAGCACTGTCTAGTCAGAAAACAAATATGACACCCTTGGGTCTTGGCAGGCTGACTTTTGCCAAAGCCTCAGACTTCTGCAGGAAACTGGCTGGAGTCCCTCCTGTGACTGATGGGAAGAGCCCTCTTTGTCCCTTGCATGGGGCATGTTTGTGGCTCCTTTCTATGGTAGAGACTCACCCTGCAGGCCACTGTCCTTGGTCCATCGAGGACAGGTCTGACCTCTGTGTGCTCACTCACCCCTACAGGCCTGCAGAGTTACGATAGGAACTGAAACCATCACTTTGAAGAAAAGAAGCATATGCCAGGGTAACTAGGCAAAGAGAGACTTAGGCTAGCCAGTGCTTCCTCTGCTCTCTGGGGAAAATATGCATGGATGCATGAATGTTTATATGTAATAATAGCTCCAATTTACTAGGCTGCATATGACCAGACTCTCAATGCATGGACTCATTGCTCTATTGCATAGCCTCTCTGAGTACCCACCCACTCATCCTCATCACTGTTCCAGACACTGAGGAAGACAGACCAGAACCATAGAGTCCCTAATTCTAAGGAGTTTAGTAGCGAACACAATCGATAGATTACCTCTTTTCTTGAGGCAAGGTCTTCCTATGTAGCCTAGACCATCATTGAACTTTCACTGTTCCTGCCTTAGCTTCCTGAGTGCCAGGAATATACACATTGCGCTACTAAGTTCTGCCAATAGGCCACTCTTCATATACCTAAGAAGTGTTAAAAGCAGGATGTCGGTGAGCTTGAGGAGGATCGTGGCATATGCCTTACTTGAGAAACTGGGGGAGGTTTTGCTGACACGGAAGCTGGAGTTTGAAGGACATAGACCACCTCTTAGTGTCATGAAGTCGGGAAAGGAAAGCACTGGTGTTATAGGCAGAATGGCTTTTGAGTTGGAGAATGAGGGTCGTGAGCTGGGGAGAAGAGCCATGGAGCAGGAAAAAGGGGCTGGGGGCAACAGAGAGAAGTTAGCCGAGGAGAGCGCAGAGAAGGTTTAGAGCTGTAAGAATCCACATGTCGTTGGGTGGTGGTGGTGCCTCACGCCTCTAATCCCAGCACTCGGGAGGCAGAGACGGGGGGGGGGGGGGGGGGATCTCTGAGTTCAAGGCCAGCCTGGTCTACAAAGTGAGTTCTAGCACAGCCAGATCTGTTACACGGAGAAATCGTGTCTCAAAACCCCAATAGAAACAAACAAACAAACAAAAATCCAGTTGCCCTCCATGAGGGCATTTGAATTTAGGATTGCTGAGTAAGCCATTCACAAATTCAGAGGGATGGAAGCAGGAGGTTTGTAATCTGGTAAACTGAGATACAGAGCCTTGACGACAGAGGGAAGGCAGTACGCACTCCAAGACAGGATGGGGAGCCAGTTTACAGACCACAGAGATGCCAAAGCCAGGGCCCCTAATAGCCCTACACCAGAGGTACCTTGAATGTATGAACGCTGTTGGAGCAGGGGTGGGAACAGGACTCTACCGTCCTTCAGCTGCCTCATGTCCAGATGGGCATCTCAGAGCCCCTGCTCTACACTACTGGAATGGTGAGTTGGACTTCCTGTTTGGCAAGGTCCTGAGCTCCTGTCCTTGGGGACAGCTAAGAGAACCGAGTGAGGAAGAAGGGAGATGGCAGTCAGGCACAGGCTGATGGAGGGTGTTGGAGAAGCCTGTGACTTCGAATGAAGTTCTGGGAACACTATTACACCATGGTGCAGAGGGCTCTGACTACAGAAACAGACTGAAAAGGATTCTCTGCTCCCAGAATTCTCCCCTTATCAAGCGCCTGCCCATAGTTCCCCTTCTCTTTCTCCCTCAGCTGCTCATACCCCCTCCATTGCCAAGTAATCAGGGTCTTCACTAGCAATTACCTCTCCCCACAAGTAACAGGTGAGTCAGACCCATCTGCCCTTCTTATGGGGTGGCTGAAGCTAGAAGAGACTGGTCCCCGTAACACCGCTGTAACGCGACATAGGCAGAACTGAGCCAAAGTCATCGTGGCTCTTTGGCCTGTTGCTCCCTCAGCCCACTGCTATCCTGCCATGTGCCTTCTCATCTACCCCCAAATAAAGGGGAGCCCTCTGAGACAGCATGGAGTCTAGAACACTATTTATATGCCTTGCTTCACCAGGGCAGCAGACACTCCTAAAATACATTAAGCAGAAATATCCCGTGTCCTCAAGCCCCCGTAACCTGAGCTGGTCCGTGAATGAACTGGGCAGAATTCCATGCTGAAAATGTGAAAGAATGAGCCTGGTGCTTTGATAGCCCTCGGATGCCTGGCGAATCTAGTAAGCAGTAGAGAGACACTTGAATTTTCTCCTGCCGATTGAGGGACTGGTGGCGGGGCAGCCGCTACTTATCTGTGCCATGACAGTGTTGGCTCCAGAGGGATCTGCAGTGTGTGTGTCTAGATGGGTTGGAGAAGTTGGACCTTGGAAGGAGAGGTCAGACCGGGTAATTCTCAGAAACCATATCTAAACTGAGGTTCCAGTCCAATAAGAGGAAGAGGCCAGGCAGGGAGGAAGTTGGAGAGGCAGGAATACTTCAAAGAGGAGAGGGCACTATCTGAGGCTTCCTGAGACAGTCAAGAATCTGCTTCGTGCTGTGAAGTGCAAGGACACCGCTTGCTTCTGCTTGCATTTGAAAAAGAGAGTTGGGCAGATGCTTGTCTCATGAGACTCAAACACTGGCCGTTGGGAAAAGCTGGCTCATTGTGGCAAAATCAGTTATTATTTTTCTCACCTTAGCATATACTTACCTCCCTGTGGAGACAGGTGACCATTTGCGCCTCCAAACTCAGTCACCTTCTTGGGAACACACCCCTTTCCCATCAGGAGGACATAGTGGAGGTCTCTGCACTTGTTCTTGGCATCAGAGTCCAGTCGTTGAAGAGATAGTAAAGTCCCAGGTGACCCAGGTCTTTCCCATGCTGCCTGCTAGCCAGGGACGTGGCTGTGTTCACGTGAAGGACTTTGACTGGAGCGGAAGGAAGTTTTCCAAAGCGATAGATGGATTCTGATGCCTGAAGTTCACTTTGTGGCCAGTGAGTTGGGATGCGGGGACACAGCTTGACCGCAGGGACTCCAGCAGGGGCTCCAGCAGGGACTCTGCTCATCAAGGGCATTAACACATGGGCAATGCCTGGCACAGAGCAGTCACAACATACAGTGAGTATTTCCTCCTTATACCCTCCAGCCAGGCCTGGATTCTAGTCTCCTCTCTGTCGCACACTGTTGATATAACCCTAAACAATTATGAAAACAGAACAGGGCCATCTAGCACCCGGATGGGACTCCTGTTCACACTGTTTTGTTTAAATATTTTTTGTATATACTTGAATTTTCACTTTGTATAAATATGAGGATATGTATATATACTATTTAATTAGTTTATCAAACACTGCATTATTAAATATTTGTAAATGGAAGAATATGCTTTGCCACATAGCGAGCAAGGCTCCCCCCGAAGGCGGTCACCTGTACCGCTGACCTGGGCAGTTGAGGGACTAAGTGCATTTTTGGGCTGAGTGGATTTATGGACTGACCATGGGCATTTTTGCCCTTTAGGTGTTTATGTGTTTAAAGGGCACGTCTTCCACTGTGTCATTTGTTTTTCTTCAATTCATTTGCTTTCCCATTCTCTCTCTCTCTCTCTCTCTCTCTCTCTCTCTCTCTCTCTCCCTTCCTCCCTTCCTCTGCCTTTTTATGGATTATTTGGGGAACTCTTATTCTCCTTTGATTTGTCAATGGATGTTTTGAATACACATTTGTCCAGGATGTCCTTGAATATATGCGTTAGCCTAGGCTTGCCTTGGATTTATGGCCCTTCTGCCTCAGCCTCCCTGGTACCGCATCTTGAACTACAGGTCTGAGTCAGCGGGCTGACTGCAGTTTTAGTGGTGGTCGTGAGCACCACCATGGGCATGCAGAACTGACACCGACTGCTGCTTTAGCTGCTCTACCGTCTGAGGTGGAGGAAGCCTCAGCTCACTCACCTCTTCTCTTTCGAATACAAATCGCACCTTCAGGATTGCCCCTGCATAGGCTGAGCGGTGTGTTATCTAATAACGTTTGCTTCACTCATCAAATGGTTGAAAACCCTCAAGAGTGGTCTTGTCTCTGTGCCACCGGAGACAAGTCCTCAAGCCTCAGCCTCTTTCTCATGTACTTTCCTTCCTGCTCAGGCAGCTTGCTGTGGCGGTTCTTCAGGACTCACTGTCTGTGAGCAGCAGGACCTCTTATTCCATATGATTGCTGGCCAATAAGTCTTTCATGTAACACTTGAAAACTGTATCTTTTCCTTGACTTCATAACTTTCTTGGTTTTACGGGAGACACCCACCCTCTCATATGTTGCCTTTTACCTACAGACAACATTCTCCATCTCTCGAGGCTTCTAGAGGAATTTTATTTGTCTTTAACTTTCAGGAGATTAGTTATACTAATGTGGAACCTGTAGCTGTTAGGGTCTCAACAAAGTTGGGAGTCTCTCACTCATGCTCCTTTGAAAAATATGTATGTGTCAGCCCTGTGCATCCTCTGTCTTTATGGATGCTGGTCATCCGAGTAGTAGGTGCCATGCTATCATGTCCTGCATTTCCAAGGCTCTTCTCGTGTTCCCAGACAGCCCCTTGCTGCTGCTTGTGTAGTGAAGAGACTGTGTCTGCCCATTTGGTGGCTGCTCCTTCAGTTTCCTTGCCTTGAGTGTGCTTTCGGCCAGAGCTTGCTAAATGTTGACTCTCATTTTTTTTTTAATTCTTTACTTTCCCTCAGTTCATGTCCCCTTCCTCCTTCCTATATTTCTTCCATGCATTCTTTCACCCTTTAGGCCTTCCATTGTTTGATAATTTCACACATGCACATAGTATGTTTTGATCAAATGCGGCTCCCCTTTCCTCCTCTCCAATCCATCCCGTCTTTATCACTTCTCCTCCTGACTCCGTGTATTCTCTCTTTAAGACCCACGGAGTCTAGTGATGCCTGTATGTGCAGAGGTGTAGACCCATCTACTGGAGCTGGTAGCCTCTCAGAGGCTTCATCTTCTGTTGTTTCTGAGATGGTGTCTTGCTGTGTAGTTCAGACTGGCTTCGAACGTGAACATCTTTCGCCTCTCGTTGCTGGGACTACAGGTGTGCACCACCATCGACCAACGACATCTTCTAGTTACTCGCTGATTTCTTTTCTTTTGTTCTAAGAGGTTTTTTTGTTACTCACTGAAATAGTTGCATGAGTGCACCTTTAAAATTATTGGAGATAGTTTGAAAAAATTGTTGGATTATATAATCCATTGAGTGAATTTTCCTGTCAAGTTGTAACTGCCCTGACTCTTTCTGTTACTGATCATCGGTAGTCATATGTATAACCGTATTATTGGTACTTTGGGAAACATTCTGTGAAAGTAAGTACTTCATGTAGTTTTGTTGTTTAGCAGACAATCATTTTGTTAACAGGGTTAGTGACATATGCTCAGCTCCTTGGACCTTGCTGATGTTACTTAAAAATGAAAACAAAAACTAAACTAATTATTTTAAAGATACATATACATGTCTCTGAGTTTTCTATCCTGAGGGTCACTGGAAAATTGAGTGGGGAAGAGAACCCAACACATAGAGATACTGTGGTCTGATTGCTTACATTGTGGATGCCTTCAAAGATGGGGCACTGCGATTGTCTTCCTCTTTCATCCTCTTCCTGAACAGCTACCCTTTGGACCCTCTTCACCCTCTTGGCTTTCTCAGGCATGTCTTCAGCTCCATCTGCTCTTTGATCTACACACTCAATTAGCGACCTGGCTCTCACCGCTCCACTAGCTATGTCGGTGGGTCTAGCCTGAACTCACCATTCTGTTTCCTTAAAAACTGGCTTCTAGAGGCTCAGACTGAACATAGCTTCCTTTCGGATGTCCTTCTGTCTGTATGTCCCTACTCCATTTGTTCAGTCATCTGATGCCACAGAATCTGTAGCTGGGGCAGTGGCTGTCCTACGGGACATTCTTGGCATATCCTTTCTGATATGATGGTACCGCCCTCATTGGTCCCTTTAGTTCGTCTTTTTACAGTTTCTGATTTCTCATTGGTAGATGTCACTGCTGTTCAAGCGAACACCTGCAGCCCAAATCTGGACCCCGCTGTACTTGGTAGCACAAGTCTCTGGGCTTCCTTGCTCACATTCTTTCCTCACCCCCAAGGGTCTCCTCCTCACAAATCACAATTCTTCTCTAGCCTGATCTTTTGTCATCCTCTCATCCCTCCTCCAAGATTTGTATTCTGCTTACTTCATAAGCAATCACAAATGGGAGGTGGGTTGTTCATTGTGGAGTAGCTGCTGCCAGTCTGCTCACGCCTAGCATGTTTTCCAGGCTCAACTCAGAGTCGCCTCCTCCAGAAACCCCTTGACCTCCTGAGCCAGAGTTGGGAGGTTTGTGCTCTCGGTACCCATACCCTGGTATCCTCTCTGATGAGAGCATCGATCATATGGATACTTAACATCTCCTTGCTTGTCCCTCTGTACCATGGTCATCAGAAAAAATGTATATGAAGCTCTTGACATCCATTTAGAATGTGACTAGATCAGAGATGGAAGTGGTACCATCACTGGTACCTTGAGGAATAGCATCCATGGAGTCAGTCAGGTGACCTGACTGTGTGGGTAGCCAATTGAAATTACAAGGGTAACATTCTACTGCTTGAAAATTAGCATACCGAATTCTTAAGCCATTGGCTCCCCAGATCTCTGAAGTGGGAACATGGTTCTCATTTTATGGGTGAAACATCTAAAGATTTGTCCTGGACACTCTTCATGGCCTAGTGTGTTCAAAGCTTGCAGTTCATGTGACAAAACACAGCGAGCCTGAGGGATGGGTATTTTACCCCAATTGAATGCACGAGAGAGCTGTTAAGGAGGCCTTGCATATTCCTGGAGCAGCCTGGAATTTGACCATGGGTCCTGAGAGATCAGCTTCTTCACTATGTGAGCGGCTTCAAGGCAAACCAAGAGCGACAATGACAGTGTCTGTCCTTACGCAGACACCGTCCTCTGTATGTGTGTGTTGAGGAATAAAGACATGTACCAAACCATGCAGAGTTCAGTTTTGAACCTAGGTTCTTGCCTGGCTTCCCAGCAGTCTTATTGGGCTGGAAACTGCCTTACCTTCATCTGCCATTTCTCACCTACAAGTAGACTCTGCATGTTGCAAAGTTCAGCAAGTCTGGGCCAGAGGCTTAGAGCTGGGTCATGATAGGAAGAAAGATGCATCTCAGTGACCTGTTCTGTCCACGCTGTACCTTTCTGTCCTAGTCAGATTCCTGCCCAGAACATGGTTCATCACCCAGCAACTCAGCAGCCGTGCTCCGTGACACCCTGCCCCCACCCTCAGCAGCCTGGACTCTGCCCAGGCTGCCCTAGTAGTATGCTGAATCTCATTTTCTCTCTTAAATTGGTTTCTGCTCAGTATTTGTCTTTCTCCCCTCTTGTCTGGGTCCCTGGATAAGGAATGCTGGTTACTATGGCAATGGACTGGCTAGTGGAAGGAACTCAGCTCACTAAATTAATTGCTAGACTTTTGGGGAACTAATGGCAGGGCTCTGCCTCCCAGGGGCATTGGTGGGGCCTACGTCATTCCAACTTGGCAGCTAGCCCCTAGAGGTAGCTCAAAGCCAAGTTGGAGGGAGATAGCACAATGGTTGTTCCTACCCACTGAGATGCCACCCAGGGTGGGGTAGGGAGGGTGGGGGATCGACAAGAAACTTTACATTTCCTCGGTTCTGTCAGATCCCTGCTGCAGATGTCATTTTCTTGTTACCACCCTGAAGCAGAGATGGGCCTCTTCTGATGGACAAGGGAACAGAGAACTAGAACTGCTCATTCAGTCACTGGGGAGCCCCAGGTTCCTGACTCTATGGACATCTAGGGAACACTCCATTTATCATGGTGGAAGGCAATTCTCTTCTCTGCTGTACTATCTGGAAGGAAGGAGCAGAGGAGTCCTAATTCACTCTATGAAAACAGCATTGTCCGAAGATCTAAGCCAAGCAAAAACGTTGGAAGAAAGCAGGACTACCGACTAACATCATTTGTGACTATAGATATTAAACACCTCACTAAACCTTAGTCATTCAGATTCAACAATTAAAAAACTATGCGCAGATAGCTTGGGTTTATCACAGGTATGCAAGGTTGGTTCAATGCCATCAAACCAATTACTGTCAGCCATGAATATCTTTTTTTTTTTTTCAAGACAGGGTTTCTCTGTGGCTTTGGAGCCTGTCCTGGAACTAGCTCTGTAGACCAGGCTGGTCTCAAACTCAAAGAGATTCGCCTGCCTCTGCCTCCCGAGTGCTGGGATTAAAGGCGTGCGCCACCACCGCCCGGCAGCCATGAATATCTTAATTACCATATTAAACCATAGGCTGATCATCAGCCTGTATGTATTTCACCTATAACTGTATTTTCTACTTGCTGTGGAGACAACGCATTCAGAAGAATTGGGATGTGAACATCTTCGTTTTATTTGTATTTAATTTAAAAATATCTGTTTCCTATTTCTCTTTACTTATTTTGACTTAATTTTTGTTTATTTTTGAGGATATTTTAATTCTTTGAGAAATACAGTGTATTTTGAACATATTTACTTCCTCTTAACCCTCCCATCTCTTCCCACTCAACTTTGAGATTACTTTCACCACCATTACCACCACCACCGCCACTACTGCCTTCTCCTCCTCCACCACCACTTCTTTTGCTCTTCCTCTTTCCCCATTGAGTCTAGTTTATGTTTCTCAGCTAGTTTTGTGACTGGGGGTCTTGTTATAGTGTGCAGTCAACTCACTAAGGGTCACATCTTTAAAGAAAGTGACCTCCCTGTTAGCAGCTATCAAATGCTCATAGCACATATGAACTCATAATGATGGTGACAGGATACACAAGACCCCACAAGAAGCTCCGTCCAAACAAAATCCCAGCAGAGAGGGCGGGAAGATGGATATGTAATTACAACACTTTTAATGTATTATTTGATAATATCATACAAGTCTATAACAAAATAGGATCATATCCACTCCCAGCTTCATGTCTTCTTATTTTATTTTTAGTGTAATCCATCTATTTAGTGATGTCCATAGATGCTTGGGTGTGGGACCACCCATTTGAGCATGGGAAGCCTGCTCAGGCTACACTCTCAAAGAATGATTCTCTCTTTGCAGCTCTCAACTGCCAATTGTTCCTTTGTAGGGGGCATATCCTCAAAAGCTCCTCCCCTAGTATGACAGAAATTTGACTGACTTGATATTACGCAGGTCTTATTCCAGTACGTAGAGTTGCTATGAGTTCCTGAATTTTATAACCATGTTGTGTCCAGAAGACAGAATTTCACAGCACTGTTTCCCATCCTCTGGCTCTTCTGATCTTTCTGTCTCTTTATCAATACTTTTCTGAAGCTTGGGGAAGGGCATGGGGGAACAGAGTACATATTTATTTGTGTTTTGTTTTTGTATATATGCATATGCTATATAGTGGATGTACACATACCTATAACATAATTTTCTTCTAGGTAAATTTGAGTGCACAGTTAAACATCACTAATTAGATTGGCAAGTTGTAAAACAGTTCGTCAGAACAGTTCATGAAAGCTTTTTCATGTCCACAGATAGAACTGATAGTCTCTCTAGTGATGACACAAATCCTTCCACATTGACTCATGCCTCAATTTCTTTTTCAGTGGTTTGTAGTTTTAGGTGTACAATGGTTTGTAGTTTTAGGTGTACAATTCTTATACACTCTTGATTATAGGTGTTCTAAGTATCTTTTTTTTTTTTTTTTTTTGGTTTTTTGAGACAGGTTTCTCTGTAGCTTTGGTGCCTGTCCCGAAACTAGCTCTTGTAGATCAGGCTGGCCTCGAACTCCCAGAGATCCACCTGCCTATCTTATTTTTCTTGATGTTACTATACATAAGTGAACAACACTCCTTTTTGGATGGTGTATTGCCAGCACACAGAGGCACAGACAATACTTGAGTGCCAGTTATTCATTTTATGACTCTGGTTGATTTGTCAGTTCTAATGGTTTTGTGGATGCTCTAGTATTTTGTGTAGATAAGATCATATCATCTCCTGATACAGGGACTTTGACATCTTGTTTTCTAGGTGAGATGACCTTTACTATTAATTTTTTCATTGAATTATTCTGGTAAAGTGTTGAACATAGTGTGTAGCAGGGATTGTATTGGTTTTGACCTTAAAGGAAAATCAGTCAACATCTTACCATTAAGTATGGTGTTGGCTGTGGGTGTTCATATTTGGCCTTTATTTTATTGAGGAATGCCATTGGGGTCTTAATTAATGGAGTGGCCACCTTGTATGTTGAAAAGATATTGGCTTGTGTCACATGCTTTTTTGTGCTAATTGGAGTTGTGTATGTTTTCCTTTCCTTTATTGATACTATAATTACATCAGTTTGTTCTTTGTTGAATCATGTTCCTGACATAAATTGCATTTGGTCACAGCATTTGATAACTCAGTAAATCACACCAATTAGCCTGCTTATCGTTTGCTGCATAGCTTTGTTCATAAAGATATGTACCGGTATTTTTCTCCTCTGTGTTTTGGGTAAGATATGCAATAAGAGTTCAGAAAAGTTGAAGAATATAATGAAGCCTGGTCTCCTCAGTCAGGGAAATTATCAAATTTCTTAATCCATGAAAAATATTGAATAAAGGTATATGTCACTTCTCTGTCTACCTATTCTCCATCTTTCTTATTTTCCCCCATAGTCACTGAAGAGGTTGCTGCTATTGCATTTTCTGCATCTATGGAGATGATAGCATGTGGGTCAGTCCAGAAGAGGCCTGGGTTCAAATCCCAGCCTGTCCTCTGGGTTCTCATCAATTTAGAAACCTGGGAAAGATGTTCCAGTCTCTTCCTGACCCTCATGGAAGTGATAGAGCCTGCCTTGAGAGGACACAAGAGATCACACCAGAATCAGAGTGTCTGGCTTATGGCAGATGGTGGCTAGCTGTCTAAGTTCATAGCTCTCTGATGACATCACTATTCATCTAACAAACAACTTCAAGCCACTACAAGATAGTAAGATGATAGGTTGGCATTGATACTGGCCTTTGATCATTCATCCATAAAACTAGTATTTACTGAGATCCACTGCCTTGCTTTGAACTGTCCTAGGTCCTGGGCAACAGCAGGGACATGACAGACAAACCCTGCCTTCACAAGTCATTGAAGGTTGGGCAACTAGCAGGCTTGTTGATTCCTTTCCTGTAGGAGTTCCTTCTGTTTGTGTGTTGCTTTAATTGGTTAATGAATAAAGAAACTGCCTTGGCCTAGCTGATAGGGCAGAACTTATGTAGGTGGGGAAGACAGAACTGAATGCTGGGAGGAAGAAAGGTGGAGTAGGGAAGAGACACCATGGAACCGTCAGAGACAGATGTGCCGAATCTTTCCCAGTAAGCCACTACCATGTGGCGATACACAGATTAATAGAAATGGGTTAAACTGAGATGTAAAAGTTAGCCAATAAGAAGTTAGAGCTAATGGGGATTGGGCAGAGGGAAACTTTCCCAATAGGAGAGATCTGCTGCGGACATGTATTTGTGAAAAACTGCTTGGAAGTCCGAAGCTGCTATCTTGAGCCTGCTGGGCTGGTGAGGTCAGGGGTGGCAGGTCATTGTAGGTCTGTGAGTCATGTGAATTAGGGGACTGGAATGGTACAGATGAAAGGCTTTAGGAAGGGCACAGCCATGGGTCACCCAGGGTCAAGACCTCATTATTCCTCTCTGCAGCCCCTGCCTTGCCAAAGGACAGTGGTTGTTCCTCAGTACAGCTAGTTGGGTGGATGGGGAGGCAGATGGATGAACCAGGAAAGGAATGGACCAGATCCTTTGACTTCATTCTTTAGAAGGTTACACTGTTGTCTCTGGGGAGAGGCAAAGCTGAGGGCTGGAGATGGGCTGGCTCCTGCATGTGGGATTCCTCTGTTTCCCCTGACCCTTCAGCTCTGGAGTGCTTCTCAGGGTCTATCTCTTTCCAAACAGGAAATGCTCCACTAGATCCCGAAGCATCTCTCCCTGACCAAGATACGCCTGTCCTCAGGAGCAGGAAAGCCATGGCTGTCCCCAGAGGGAGTCCTTCAACCTGCCTTCTGTGGATGCTACTGCTGTGGGGAGGTGATGGTGGCTGTCAGGCCCAGCGTGCAGGTGGGACATTAAATTGGGGATGAAATGGTCAGCATTCATGTGTGGGCTACAAGTGAAGGTGCAATCCTGTGAATTAGTTCATGACTGAGTGTACAGGAGTATCAGCAATATAGTCCCTGTATCAACTGTCCTCCAACTGATGCATGTGTAAGTGCCATCTGTTCAGATGGGGCCTGTCAGAGCAAAATAATTTGTGAGAGAATGTGAGAGTATACTGTAGTGTGTAAGAGACTGTGAAAGACTGGGCCCATGTGTATGTTAGTGAATATGGTTGTGTGAAAAATTTGTAAGCAAGTGTATGTTGAGAGGGGCTATGAAGAGGGTTTTTATGAGAGGGCTCTGTGAAAGTGTGTAAGAAGTGTGTGTGTGTGTGTGTGTGTGTGTGAGAGAGAGAGAGAGATAGACAGACAGAGAGACAGAGATAGAGAGAGACACACACAGAGGGTGTTGTGTGAGAGAGGGATATGAGAGAAGGGCAGTGAGAGGAAGAGAGAGAGAGAGAGAGAGAGAGAGAGAGAGAGAGAGAGAGAGAGGAGAGAGGAACCAATGGACATACAGACAGAGACAGAACCAAGGTGGGAGTGGAGGGCAGGACTGGAAAGTCTCCCCCTCCAAGCATACCACCCGAACTCCACCGGCCTCTGTTGCTCTGTTGGGAAACACATCCTCACTGCTGAACTGCTGCCCTTCTGCTCCCACTGTGATGGCTCCCACAGTACACTGTAGGAACCCCCAATAAAGCTCAGAAAACACCATATCTCAAACAACCTAACTGGGAAATGGATGAGTAGACCCCATATTAAGGGCTTCCTTAATGAGGAAAATACTTATATTAATGCTCGTTTTTGTTTAATCAAAAGCGGTGGTGGCGCACGCCTTTAATCCCAGCACTCGGGAGGCAGAGGCAGGTGGATCTCTGGGAGTTCAAGGCCAGCCTACAAGAGCTAGTTCCGGGACAGGCACCAAAGCTACAGAGAAACCCTGTCTCAAAAAACCAAAAAAAAAAAAAAGCATTATGTAGTTTATGTAAAATTTATTTCTGTAAAACATGCATTTGAAGCTTTATAATACTTCTTTATATAGGCATATTTAATAAACATTTTACATTTGATATACTTTGTAATGGTAAAATGCTCCATGCAGTGGACTCTATGAAGCCTTGGAAATCTACATGAGAATTGGAAATCCACTGGAAACTTGTTTCTAGCATTCAGTTAAGTGTGGGAAAGCAGACCTTAGACCACCAGGTCTGGCACATTCCCAATACCATATAAAAGTTGGGAGCATGATAGAGCACAGGCTGTAACCCAAGCAGTGGGATGGAGGGAGGCAGAAAGACTTAAGAGGCTCAGTGGACAGGCAGTCAAACCAAAATTCAGAAATCTCCAGGTTCAGTGAGAGACCGTGCCTTGGAGAACTAAGACAACAATATGGAGCAAGAAACCCAAAGTTTTCCTGTGGCCTTTGCACAGGTACTCTATGTACACAGACATGTATAACACACAGACACACAGACACACAAACACACACACACACTAATAAAATACTATCACTTTTTTTTTTTTGGTTTTTTGAGATAAGGTTTCTCTGTAGCTTTGGTGCCTGTCCCGGAACTAGCTCTTGTAGACCAGGCTGGCCTCGAACTCCCAGAGATCCGCCTGCCTCTGCCTCCCAAGTGCTGGGATTAAAGGCGTGCACCACCAAATGCTATCACTTTTTAACCAAAGTTAAAGAGGAGATCTTGACACCTTGTAGTGTCCCGGGGACATAAATCACTTCCGTGGGGTGTCACACATCCTCAGTTGGTCCTCACTGTAACTCTGTAAAGCCACACCCTGCTGTGGGCTGTCAGTAAGAGGCAAGGCAGGCAGGCACCAGAGTGAAGTCTGAGGGGCAGAGTTTGGAGGGAGGGGTCTAAATCCCACCACCCATTCCTTCCGGTCACCCTTTCTCTCTCCCATGCAGGCTGCAAAAGTGTGCAGTATGACCTGGTCTTCCTCTTGGACACCTCTTCCAGTGTGGGCAAGGAGGACTTTGAGAAGGTCCGCCAGTGGGTGGCCAACCTAGTAGACACCTTTGAGGTGGGCCCTGATCACACCCGTGTGGGGGTCGTGCGCTACAGTGACCGGCCCACTACAGCCTTTGAACTGGGCCACTTCCGCTCCCGCGAGGAAGTGAAGGCGGCCGCTCGGCGCATCACCTACTATGGGGGCAACACGAACACAGGCGACGCGCTGCGTTACATCACCAGCCGCAGCTTCTCTGCCCAGGCAGGCGGCCGACCTGGGAACCGTGCCTTTAAGCAGGTGGCCATCCTATTGACGGATGGCCGTAGCCAGGACCTGGTGCTGGATGCTGCAGCTGCTGCCCATGCAGCGGGAATTCGCATTTTTGCAGTTGGTGTGGGCGCCGCCCTGAAGGAGGAGCTGGATGAGATTGCTTCAGAACCCAAGTCTGCGCATGTCTTCCACGTTTCCGACTTCAACGCCATCGACAAGATCCGTGGCAAGCTGAGGCGTCGGCTTTGCGAAAGTGAGTGGACTTCCCTGTGGAGCTATGTTTCCTTTCGAGGCCAACCCCACCTGCCACCTACACTGGCCTCAGAAAATTCTGTGGGCAGAGATAGGCAGTATACCAAGCTCAGAGGAGGCTTGGGTAGGCAAGAATCAGAAGCAGGGCAGGCGAAGTCATCATTCCCTGGGGTTAGCAAAGCAAGGGGCGGAGTAACAGCCTATACTCAGCAGAGGGTGTTCAAGCACCTGTTTGGTGTCTTCCTCCTTGAGTTGAGGTGGTGTTGGGCAGAGGTGAAAAGGACTTGGGGAATTAAAGTGACCCAATCCTCTTCATTTCCGGTCTGTTGACCACCCAGAGCTCCTGAGGTTACAGACAGAACCCGGATCGTCTAACTCTACAGAAGTTCATTGGGATAAAGTTTGGGACTCCCCAAGTGCTTGTTTCATTGACTACCGTAACCTGGCTGTGTGATGTTTTAAATTTTTACGCTCGTTACAGTTTTTAGTTTATTATTAGTTACAGTTAATTTTTGTTTTTGGAAATTCAAAGAATAAAATTTACAGAGTTAAAAAATAAGAGGCAGACCTGATCCTGAGGCACAGCAGGTTCTCCCAGAGAGTTACAGTGAGTGACCAGGAAAGGAAACGGTGGCAGGAGGGCTCCATGTATTCTGCCTGGCAACACCCAATCATCTGTGTGGCCCAGGAACTGATGACCTCAGACATCCAAGATGATCCAAGTCTTTTAGTTTGTTTGCTTAGAAATGGTGGAGTGTGGTGGTTATGGGGTTGAGTGTGGAAGGGCACGAGTGTTGGACAACAGCAGATGTACAGACACTGGCTCCAGGAGTGACCTCCTGGACTTTAGAGGGGTTATTCTCAGGACAGTCCCTCCCCAGAATGGGAAGTACAGAGAGATTCCTTTCCCCAGCCTGCCTGTGGTTTTTACCTCTCACCTCTTTATTGTGGTGATACTGGGCGTTGGATAGCAGTAGATTGCCGTGTGGCTTTCTTCTCCAGGTCCAGCAAGGGCTGTGGTTGGAAGCTGGTAGGGGGAGGAGGTGCTGGGACCAGAGTTTCTAACTCCCTTTCCGATTACTGCAGAGGAATGAGCCATCCCTGGATGGGAAACCCACTGGGTCTTCTGCCAGAAGTACAATCAGCCTTGGGGACTTAGGAAGGCGGTGGATAGAGCCTGGAGTGGGACAGCTGAGTGCGCCTTAGAGGGAGCAGATCCCCAGGATGTCTCTGGCCTAAAACCCAGTAGATTATTCCACAAATTGCTGTGGCACTAGTGTGACGATCTGCATTGTTTACTAACCCACTGTTTAAATGAAATAGGCACATAGTAAGGTTCTATACCTGTCGGGGCCGTGTGCTGATTTCTGGACTAGTTGTTCCCCTATAGTAGTGGATCCTTGTCCCCAAGTCAATGAAGACTCATGAGCTGTGTAGAGATACCTGGAAGCAGACTGGGGCCTCCTGTGTTGGGGGAGGCATTGCTGAGAATGCAGGGTGGGAGGTCTGGGGAAGCAGTGCACTCAGGATGATCACAAATGTGTGGGACTCGGCAGATGAGATGAGGTGGGACCTAGGGCTCCTTTGACCCACCGGGTACTCTAATATCCCTGTGTACTGCAGTCACAGAGAAGAGTGGGCTTGCTCATTTTCCTAGAGTTTAGGAGTCTGAGTAAAGAAGATGCTGAGGCGAAGGCGAGGGCACTGTAGGGTGTCGTCCAGGACCTGGGCACACTCAGATCTGGGCAGGGAGAGAGGTTGTATGAGCAGCAGGAAGAAAAGTATTGTCCCATTACAAGAAAAGATCAGCACTGATGACTCATTCTGTTTGACAGATGAGGACCCTGGTGTCCAGAGGGCTAATGAGGATAGCCCATTTTCTGGCATGCAAATAAGGCACTGACCATGGACATTAGCCATCAACTATATGAAAGAAATGTGCGTTCTTTTTTTCAGCTGCTAAGCTCCTAGTAGGCAGAGCTGAAGACAAGTCACCCTTAGCAGTAGAACAGGGTAGAGGTGGTTGGAGAGGGAACTGAGCCAGAGAAGACAGCCTGGGTAGGACTGGTTGAGGGGTTGATTGATGGAGGTTAATGCTGGCCAGAAGTCTGGGATGAAAGGAGCCAGAGAGCAATGCCATGGCCCTGGCAGAGGGGCAGAAATCCAGCATGCAAGCTCAGGGGTAAGAGCTCCAGCTGTCGTCCAGAATGCTTTGGGAAGCCAGAGGCATCTGGAATTGACCACTGTCATTCTGACGGTCTGCTTCAGGCTGGTTCTAGGTCTTGGCAAGGCTGAGTCTAGACCTGTAAGTACTTCTTTGCATGAGGAATGTTCTGGGAATGGCAGAAAACTTTTTCAGGGAGCTTCTGAGACATGCTGCACAGCTCATAGGACAGCAGGACCGGGAGCAGACTGCTGCCTCCGGGCTCCGTCCTGCCCAGGTTGGCCTCCTTCAGCTGTGACTGCTGGTAAGGGCTCACCGTCACCAGCCTTGCCTCTGAATGGGGACAGTGCTTCAGCGCACAGGTGATGGAAAACCTTGCTCCAGTGGCTTAAAGAAGAAAGCTCTCTTGCTTTTGTTTTGTGTGTTTAGTTGTGGTTATTTTCTCAGGAGACAAAAATTCTCCAAGTATAAATACACAATATTATTTTTTAAAAAAATCAGTTTGCAGACATCAGCATTAGTACCCTCTCCCATGACTGTGTACTTCAAAGTCACGCTATAAATTGGAAACGGGATTTAGATTACGTTTTCTTTAGGCAGGCACTCCTGTTACTTGAGCCCTATGGCATTTCTAGAGACATGTCTGTTTGCTAATTCTTGTATGTCTGTGTCTGTGCATTTTTGTGGAGGTGTGCCCACCCGTGCATGTGCAGGGGCTGGGGGAGAACATCAGCTGGTTTCCTGTCAGTCTCTGCCTCTTCCTTTGAAGCAGTCTTCCCCTGAACCCTGGGCTAAACCGGAAGCCCAAAGAGCCCTGTAGTCCTCCTGTTCTGGCTACTGCAGACTTGGTCTTACAGATGTTTGGTGCGTGGGTGCCAGGCTCATCACCCTGGTCCTTGAGATTGCACAGCAAGATCTCTTAACCATCAGGCCACCTTGCCAGACCTGGCGTTTACTTAGAATGATGAAATTGTGGTGCTTCTAAGGCACAGTGAGTGAAGCTGACCCTTACGGATTCTCCAGGTGTTTGTGGTTGGTCCCACGATGCCTTACACAAATGTCTGAACACCAGCAGTAAATATCTGTGCTGTTTTTTTTCTACCCACCTTTTATAGATTTCCCCTGTTCAGTTGCATGCTCTGGAGTTCACTTGGTAAAGTTAGGCCTCTCCACTGCCCATCATGGTGCTCCTAGCATCTGTCCCGCAGGTCTTGGCCCTGTTCCTACAGCTTCTGTCTGGGGGGTAGACAGAGTACCCCTGCATTTCTTGCAGGGTGGCAGGATGAGGGCCTAGTTTACCCTGAGGCCCAGGGCCCTGCAAAACACTGCCTGTGTCTGGCACTTCACAAAGCATGCTGATTCTCAATCTGTATTTCTTTTAAAAATTGTTTTAAATGTTTTTTTGATGTTATAGTTTCTTTCCTTTTCCTCTTTCCTTTTCTTCCCTACATCCTCTGACAGTGTACCTCTTAGTCTGTCACATTCATAGCCTCTTTTTCTTTAAGTATTGTTGCATGTGTGTCTGTGTGTTTGGGTATATATAAAATTGCTTGTATGTGTTTGTACTTTAAAAAAGTCAAAAGTAAGGTGCCTTTACAGAGTGAATCTAGGTCCTTTTTTTTATTTTTTTGTGGGATTTTTTTTGTTGTTGTTTTGTTTTGAGACAGGGTTTCTCTGTGTAACAGTTCTAGATGTCCTGGAACTATCTCTTGTAAACCAGGCAGGCCATGAACTCACAGAGATCCACTTGCCTCTGCCTCCCAAGTACTGGGATTAAAAGCATGCACCATCACCACCCGGCATGAATCTTGTTCCTCTCTTTCCATTCATAGGTGTCAGACCTCAGGGTGATGCTGCTTGCTGTGAGAAGCAGAAAGTGGGTTTGATTGAAGACATTCTGATGAACGTCTGTTTGAAGAATAGTGGAATCCAAGGATGCATGAGTGAGTGAGTGAGTGGATGGATGGATGGATGGATGGCCAAGTAGAGGGTTACACCAGGAAACTCTCAGCTATTTCCTAGACTGTAGCTAAAAAGAGCAGGAAAGAAGTCCCTCATTTCTTTCTACCCCGGATGCTGCCTGTCTTTGTGGAAATCGGTCACCCAAAGATTCCATGCAATACTGTCATTGGTCACTGTGCCCCTGGGACTGGGAGTGGGGTGCAGGATTGGGTGGGTGTGCATGGGCAAAGAGGATGCCAGCACAAGCCTGCCATTGCTCTATAGAACCCTGTGGCCTGCAGACTTAAGAGAGGAGGTTGTTTCCTAGGCCTGGTATTCAGTCTAGTTTGACCAGGACAGGTCATGTGACTGCTCATAGTCCAGTTTTTAGCCCTGGAGAGGAAATGGGTTGAATATTTGAGCCTGAAATCTAATGATCTTGTTTATTATTTGGGAGTGAAGAATTTGTAGCTCTTCTTCAAGGAAGGGGCTTTTATACCCAAGGAAAGCTATGGTGAGTAGAACAGGAGAAGGGGAGACAGATGCAACTCAGTCCTGAACAACACATGCTCACTGGGATTCCCTCAAGAAAGTCACATGGTCCTCCATAGCCAGGATTCCCCAAATGCCTCAGAAGTGAGATTTAAGTTAACGCTTAGCCACCCAGGGAGAAGGCATTTTTGTAAACACAGCTGTGAGATGAGGAGGGCCTGGTCTGTTCTGGTGACAATTGCAGCAAAATCCCCTTACAGTCACTTTAAGTATAAACAAAGCAAAACAAAATTAAAAAAAAAACTAACAATGACATATTGGAAACATCTGGGAAGATCAAATCAAAGCGCATCACAGAATCCAGACATCAGAAATAGCCTCTGCATATGGAAGATGTCTGTGAGTGACATTACAGCCTGGACTGAATGGGGACTATTCTGAAGAGGGATTGCAAATTGACTGGTGATGTGAAGTGAGGGGATATTGAATGGGATGATACTGAATGGAGTGGATGCTGCATGGCTATGGTACTGATGTTGATGATAATGTTTGTGATGCAGAATGGGATGATGCTCTATGGAGATGATGCTGCATGGTTATAATACTGATGTTGATAATGATGTTTGCGATTACAGAATGAGGGTGATGCTGCATGGTTATGGTACTGATATTGATGATGATGTCTGTGATACAGAATGGGGTGAGACTGAGTAGAGATGATTCTGAATGGAGGCCATGTTGATAAAGCCAAATGGGGGTCTGGTTGCTCTCAAAGCCCATACTCTGCCATTTTTAACCAGCATAGCTACTGAAGGGAGAAAAAGTAGCTTAGAGAACTAGAAGGCTCTCAAGGCTGCCTTGGTGCTGGGTCTTACTATCCCCATAACTTTAGGCACTCCCAGAGGAGTGCCTCCATCTTGCGGTACCCACTCCCTATTCTCTGTGGCCTGGGTAAAGTTCTCAGGGAAGCCAGTCTCGGTGTCAGCTTCGTGCAGTGCGTGGGGTGGAGGCTGTGGACAGGCTTAACCCAGAGCCTTGGCTGTAATTAAGAGCCCTTTCTATCTTGGTGGACTCCGTGGTGGCCACAGGACAATCTTTATATAGCTTATCTCCTATGTGAATGGGCCTCTGGAATGCTAGTTAGCTTCTGTGGAAGAAACCTCCGCCTACTTCTATTCTGAGGACAGTCTGTGCTGGTCCTCTCTCCTCCATCCCTGTCGACAAGGGGCAGTTCTTGTTCTTGCTTTTCTTGGTGAGCCGAGATGCTGCTATGAATTTGATGAGCAGGGCTCTCTCCCTGCTTCCACGGTCCTCTAACTCTCATGACTCACGCCCACCCCCACTTACTCCTCTTCTTGCTCTTTTAGCTCACTTTTATTCCCAGTGCCACTTTGATCAGTAGATGTCCACTCGCCAGTATGACTAGGGGTGGGATGGGAGAGGAGGAGAGTAAGTCTGTCACCTAAGTGCGCATCTGGAGTCCTCATCGGAGAGACTCTACCCTGCATTTTGATTGGTGTGTGACAGTGCTGTCTACTTCACTCCCTGAGGTCCGTATCTGGGGAGAGCACCATTTGCCATCCAGTTTGCTGACACCAAGAGATCCTACACCATACACATATCACATACATGTCACATACAGATCATACACTTCACACCTCATTTATAATCCACTCCTCGCACTCATGCATGTGTGCACACAAGCACACACACACACACACACACACACACACACACACACACACACGGGCGCACACACCTTATGCTCCATATACATATCTCAAACATACACATTGCATATCTGGGGACATGCACGTGACCACAGAGAGACCCACCCATCCCATCTCTTCTCCCTGGATGGATCCAGAGCCTGGAGAGAAATGGGTGGCAACCCAGCTGTGGGTTTAGAGTGCCACGTTGGGCCTGTGGCTTGGCACTGAGGACCATGTGGGCCACAAGAGGCAGCTGGTCCAGGCCCCACCCTCTCTGAAGGTCACTGTGAGTTCCTTTCAGGGAACCTTGTCATGGCATTGCTGCCCACCAGAAATGGTAATCTCGTTAATTAACTCTGTTTGTGGGCCAGGAAGTTTTATTAGGAAATGACTGAAAGGGAGGAAAAACTGAAAACCACCCTTCATTTACTGTTAATGAATTAGCTTTTAATATATGGGCTTAAGAAAGACTTCCACTGGCTCTGCCCAGCCTCATCCACAGCTGCTTACTCCATGTCCTTGGCGTCCTGCTCATACAGTGGGCATGTTCTGCCCTCCAGTTATTGCTAAGCTGGAGTGATCAGCTCTGTCCCATTCTCCAGAGCAAAGCTGTCTTCTCTGGCATCAGGAATGCACCATCCTCTCCTTTCATTTTACGTGACCATTTATTTTGCTTTTGGTTTTTTGCTGGTTAGACTGTCTCATGATGAACTCATATATGCTTATGAATTTGTTCCTGTGGGCTATTTTATTTTTTAAAGTTTTATATTTATTTACTTAATGTAGGCGGTCATGTAGAGGCCAGGCAACTTGTAAGGGTCAGACTTCTTCTACGATGTGCAGCCTAGGAATTGAACTCAGGGAATCATGCTTGGTAGCAAACACCTTTGCTTGGCAAGCCTTTAGACCCCCCCCCTACAGGTTGCATCTTAGCCAGGGTCAAAATGCATGACCCAGTTTAAACAGAGATAGGGGAACACGCTGGCCAAACCACAGTACCAGGAACTGGCCGCTGCACTGGCTTCCCAGCTCCCTCCCTTCTCTCTGTGACTTGAGTAACCTCCTTTTGCCCTGTCGCTCAGGGTGATGTCATGTACTTCACCTTATAGAGATCCAGGGACTTCATGCCAGGAGGTGCCTGCCATTCTGGTGGCCCTGAGCAGGGCCGCTAGGTACATACATTAATACTCATATATAAGTAAATAAAAAGTGGCTAGTTACACGTGATCAAGTCTAGTGATCCTGTAATCAAGCCTAGTACATTTTATTTTCTCAACTTTTATCATCCTCCTCCTCATCTTCATCCACAACAGCAGCATCCTGTTATTGCCGTTATCTCCTCCCAGAGGAATCCATAGAACTGTTTTCCCCTAGCATCCCTTTCTCTGAAGTCGAATTCCTATGCATTCACAAATGCATGTGCTGTGTGTGTCTGCTTATGCCGTCAGCCAGTGCTGAGCTTAGCAAGGCCACGGCCCATTGCATTTCAGGTTGTCTCCCAACATCAGTGGATGCACTGCAGGCACTAGGTATGATGCCAGCCTTCTGTGAATACCTGGCTAGGCAGGGGACCCCAGGAGAACTGGGGAGGGCGTTGTGGTGCGGGCATCCCATTTCTCTCTCTTTTGGATCATGTGACTTTTTAGTACCAGGGTCAGCCAGTGGAGTCAGGCATCAGAGCCTGTGTTAAATCCAAGCCTTTTTATTTATTTAGATGAATGGCTCCTTTGCAGCTTAGTTTTCTCCCTTTATTGAAGATCAGATAATCATAGCAACCATTACTGCCTCAGTTTCTTTATCTGCCAGATTGAGATGGTGGAAACAGATTCAGTGGTTGGCTGGTTTTGGCTGTAAATGCCATGGTTATTGTTGTTACTGTATTTGTATGTAAAGACTGTAAGAAATCAAATCAAAGTATACTAAACAGTGGGATTCATGTTTTCTATTATGAGAAGGGCACCGGGCAGAATCCGAAGATCTTTGCGAGTTCTGGGAAAGGAACTGGCACACGAAGGATGCAGAGACCTTTCTTGGTTCTCTGTGGCGGGCGGCCAGTGATTACCCTAAGGCTAGCGCTAGCAGGCATCCGTGTGTAAATGTTTGATTTTTGGAATCCTGACGTGTCATCTCCAGATGTCATCTCTCAGCAGTTTGACTGCTTTGCCTGATGTAACAAGCTAGCTCTGGCAGAGATTGTGTGGCCTGCAAATCCCAAGGTGATGACTGCACTGTTTTTTTTTTGTTGTTGTTGTTTGTTTGTTTGTTTGTTTTTTGTTTTGTTTTGTTTTGCACACAGTCTTCTGACCCTGGTAACCTACTCTTAGGTGATGACTGAGAATCTGAAGTCACCGCCGCCAGCTTCTGAGTGACCTTCCCAGGAAGTTTCTTCCCAAGGCCTCCAGCCCCCCCCCCCCCGCCCCGGGGCCTGAGTGTGATGTGCAGATCTCTTTGAAGGGATCTTCTCTTTCATTCTGTTTTCATGATCAAGAGCATGCTAGTAAGCTGGCCAGTCCATGTGCCAAGCACAGTGTCTCCTCTACCTGTAATTCTGTCACTGCTCTGTGCCCCCCATAGGTTCCTAAGATATCCTTATACCTTTTCAGGCTTCAGAATGTCTCTGCAGGACCAGAAGACAATGTGAGTTAAGATATTCCCTGTGCCTAGCCTCGCCCTACCCAGCTGTAGGGTCTGTGTCAGCCCCATCAATCTGGCGCTAGTGCCACCCTGGTAAAGTGAGCTGCATCCTCCCAGATATGATAATCCCAGTTACTGGGGGGTCATGTCCTGTCAGAGCATTCCAGCCCAAGGAGAGCTGACTGAATATCAGACCGTGGTTTTAGTTTTGAGTTGATAAAAGGGTAACTGACTGTGACCACAGTAAATTGACATTGCAATAAGTATTTATAGGTTAAAAAGTATGCCCTCAGAATCTATATATAAATTAGGCTGTGTATATAAATAAACATCTATATAATTAAACTCACGGGGCATTTCGCGTTTTCCCGTGTTCTCCCCCCCCCCCAGCTAAATGCTTTTTAGCGAAACTGACAGAGAACAAGTGGGGACACGAGGTTACACAGGGTCTTGGGCCTTTCCAGGAGATGTGGCAGACTAATTACCAAGCTTCTGATTCATGCTGTATTTGCTGGAAGATTGGAGGCAACAGTGGTCCACACTGTGTGAAACAAGTGACTGGTTTTACTGTAAAAGTGACCAATTTATTTTTGCTCTTTGGATTAGTGTTGGCTTGGGTTTTGTTGAATTTGATCAGAAATGCAGGCACGACACACATTAGTTATACAGACGCATCGGCAAAGCGTACAGGTACACTCTTGTAGTCATGGAAACACACACGCGCGCGCGCGCGCGCGCGCGCGCGCACACACACACACACACGATATCTACAGGGAACTATCCATGGGACAAGAAAGTATGCTCAGCGCTGTAAAGACTTTTCTCCTGGCCCCACATCCTGGAAGAGTTTTGTATGCAGTTGTTCAGAAAAAAAAATTGCTTTATTAGAAATCTGTGCGTACAGTTGTGACCTACCATATCATATTTTTCTTGAAACTTTAAACCAGCCTTAATTGACGCATGAATGTGGCCTCTCACTGACAGCATGCCTGCTTGTTTATTTATAAAGGGTTTTATAGTCCCCACTCTAACAGGCACACGGGAGCACGAAAGAGCAGGGTGGTGGGCGGTAATGATGAGGTGCGGGCTGGTGCTGCCTGAGTGAGTGGACAGACAGCTCGGCATGCGGGGGGGGGGGGGCTATGACCCTCCGCAGAGCATGTTCTGCACAGCTTGCTCTGTTCAACATCGACTTGTTACGTGTTGGCTACTGTGGAATTTCTAGTTTAATGAAGATTCTCTTCCCAGGTGGTTCAAGGTTGTGTCAAGTTGACAGTTAAAACTATTACCCCATACTGGAGGCACAAACCATTGCTCTCAGTTGCCTGGCAACAGGCCAGCCTCTTTGGCTGGTCTCTGCTTATACTCCCATTCTGTGAAGTCATGATAGTCCCTCTTCAGGGCATTTTTGGTTCCATCCTCTAGTCTGATTTTTCCTTTGTTGGCTGTCCCCAAGCCATGGTGTCTGGATTTTTCCCATTTCCAGACCCTTGCCTGGATCTCCAGTGAGTCCCTCTTCTCTTTCCTGCCTTCATCTCCTTCCTTACATCCTGTCTTGGTTGAGACATCCCTCCAGCCACCTGTTCCCTCTCCATTGTCTTAACCTTACCTTAGTAACCTACTCTTTACAATCCGTCTTCTTTGCTGGACATAGCTCCCATGGATAGAGGACTTGTCATTTGGCCCATTATTTTCTCTCATACCTGTGCCACATATATACCTGTCCTTAAAGAGTTTGTTTCCGAGTAGTGTATACCATCTCCTGGGCATCAAGTACTAATAGTCACTGACTCGCTAACTGGAACGTGTTACCTGGGCTGTCCTGAGCTCTGCTGACACCCCACCTCCCTGTTAGCAGTGTTTCTGTTGTCTGCCCTGCTCAGGGAGCCATAGTCACAGTCTCTGGTGACACCTACTGGTTCTGGGCCAAGGGACATTCTTGTGGAGGGAAATGATCCTGTGCCCTGGGACACTGGAAGCTTCAGATGACAGGTGTCCCTTCCAGACTTCCTTGGATGGTGACACTCCACACTGAGCTCCACCCTCACAGTGAGAGCCCCTTTAGGAGCAGAAAGTCACCTTCTACTCAGTTCTAACACACTGTCCTTGTGCTCCTGGGCAGGGGTGTCTTTATTGCCTTGAATTCCAAACCCTGCCTTGGGTTATAAGGGTCCACCTTTTCCCCTGACTTTGCCACTTGTTCCCAGGTGGTTCTTGTTTTCTACCTCCCCTGCCAAGCAGTGCCCTCAGCCATAGCCCTTAAGGCTCTGGGGCTCTTCCGTTACCTTCTGTGCGCTCCCCTTTCTTGGTTGTTTTCCTTGCCTCTCAGCTCAGATGTCACTCCCCTGAGGGGTCCAGTGCCCATCCTAGAAGCTCATTCATCACCCCATAACCACACTGTGTGTTTCCTCTGTAGCGAGGGTGATGCTTCTGGCCAGTTTGCCTGTTTATGTTGCATCCACCAATGGGGTGGGGAGCCTCTGACTGCACTGAGATGCTGTGTTCCCTTCACAGGCTGTAACAGATGTGTTAGACACAGGAAAGCATGTCTTGGATGGAGGCATGAATATATGAATGAGTAGAACTTGTTAGCTGCCAGATGCCACGCCTAGTGCTGCCTATGTCCTGCCCCACTTGCCCTTTAAGGCAGCCCGGATGGAGGGGAAGTCTGATTTTGATCCTTTCTTCTAGGTTTGCCTGGCTAAAATATTCCACAACACCTAGGGGCTGGATTGGAGCTTCCTATTCTTAGCCTTGGGGACCAGTTCTCACAACTCACTCTGAGTTGTTCAGCAAGAGGGTATATGATTGGTGTAGGAGAGGAGAGATGTCTCTGCAGGACCCTACCTTTTTATTTACTCCCCCTTTCCAGTCTGCAAACATGGCAGCGCCTAGCTTGCCTTCTTAGAAGGGTCCAACTTTGTCTGCTCCCTTCACCTTCCCCTGCACCTGCTCTTTTCTGAGGCAGTGACAAACAGGGAGGACGGGGGTTGTGTGACCAGTGAGTGCAGCTGTCTGCAGGTCTGGCAGATTTTTTTCCCCCAAGTATTACTGTGTCCGTAGCACATCCTAACACAATGGCCCTGATGCTTACATATATGCTCTCCAGAAGTTTGGCATCCTGAGTATACCTCTCCAATCCAGAGGTCCTGGGAGGTGGGGACCCAGCCAGAAGAGCCAGGGCCTCTGCAGAGGCAGCAAGTACTCATTCATACATATTGGGCTTGTCTTTGTTGGGTTACTATTTGCTGTGATGAAACACCATAACCAAAGAAAACCTGGGGAGGAAAGGGTTTATTTGGCTTACACTCCCACTGCACTGTTCACCATTGAAAGAAGTCAAGACAGGAACTCAAACAGGGCAGGATCCTGGAGACAGAAGCTGATGCTGAAGTCATGGAGGGGCGCTGTTTACTGGCTTGCTTCCGTGGCTTTGCTCAGCCTGCTTTCTTCTTCTTTTTTTTTAAAATATTTATTTATTTATTATGTATACAATAGTCTATCTGTGTGTATGCCTGCAGGCCCGAAGAGGGCACCAGACCTTATTACAGATGGTTGTGAGCCACCATGCGGTTGCTGGGAATTGAACTCAGGACCTTTGGAAGAGCAGGCAATGCTCTTAACCGCTGAGCCATCTCTCCAGCCCCGTCAGTCTGCTTTCTTACAGAACAACGGACCACCAGCCCTAGGACGGCTCCACCTACCACGGGCTGGACCCACCCCCATCAATCATTAATTAAGAAAACACCTTACAGCCAGATCTTATGGAGGGATTTTCTCAGTTGAGTTTCCCTCTTTTTCAGATAATTCTAGCTTGTGTCAAGTTGACATAAAACTAGTCAAAACAGGCCTGGAAGAAAGACAGGATCAAGGCCAGGAATCTCCAAAATATCCAGAGCAGGTATCAGGGGTGGAACTGAGCTAAGAACACAGCGTGTGGCCCCTGGGTGGTTGCTTTCTCACAGGATAAACAAGTGACCCTTGGATGCGATTTGTGCATCTCCCCCATTAACAACTGGTTCTACTGTAAATTACTGAATATTATGTTTTTCCTGCAGCTCTGCTCAGAGGGTTGCATTAGGGCACATGCGTGACTTTGAGGTAGTAGCTGCTTGACTATGGGTTTTTTTTTTTTTTAATAGCCAAAGCACTTTCCAAGGTGGGGATCAAATGGATAATGGTTGAAAGTACATAAGTTAGACTCCCTGAGTGTGTGTCAACCTCTGCCACTTACTGACTTTGTGATTCTGGATTATTTTCTTAATCTCTCTGAGCTTTGGTTTCCCCACGCAGAAAAACAAATGAGTTTTACTGGTGCAGAGTTGGGGGAAGAACTTGCCTCTGTAGGTCAGAAGTATTCAAAAGCCAGAGGGTATTTCAGAAAGTAGAAAGTCATCTGGATGCTATATAAGCAGGCTTTGCAGGCAGATAAGAGTCCCTGGTCAGGAGACCCAGCCTCTAAAGAGGCTGCAGTGTGCTGAGGACCAGATATGGGAGACTATACTAAATCATCACCTGCTAGCAGTGTGAGCCTTGGGCAGTTCCTGCCTTCTGTATACCCCTCTTTGTGTATCTGTAATTAAGGGCATGTACTTCAGAAAGCTGTAGTGAGGATGTAATGAAGCATGTTCATGTATTTTACATGCTTCCCAACAGTGTCTGCTGCCCAATAAGCCGTCTACATATGTCTTCTGGTCCTGGAGATAATTCTTTCCCCCAGTTGAGTAGTGAAGAAACCCACAAACAGCCCATGCAGCATGCCCAATATTGAACCTGGACATATGGCCACTCCATCCCTGGGAAGCCATTAGGGTTAGAATGCCTACTGATGTTATGTCTAGAGTCATTGGCCAGGGTATTGTGACTGCAGAGCATACATAATCCGTAGGTGAGCAATGGAGGGATGGGGCTATGTGTCTATGAGTGAGTTATCCCTTCCTTTTTCCACCTGTTCCCTTGGTTACTTGGAATGTCATCATCTCCCTGTGGTCAGTTGCACCCAGCGGTGCTTTCCATGAGGCGGTGAATGAGCAGCAGGTGCTATATGTTGTCTTTATGCAGCCACCAGATGCATGCCTGGCCTCTGTAGTTCCTGCTGATATTCACCCCTAGGACCTGTCATCCACTACAGGGGTCTAGATTCATGGTGGTTTTTAATTTAAATACAGTTACTCCTCATACCTGATGAGTTTGCCAAATTTTATTAGAAATAATTTTCTGCATTTGTGTAATAGGAACAAATTCTACTGAGGATGGCATTGTGCGTTCAGTTGCAGGCCAGGCAACAGGCACGTATTGGGCTCATAACAATTGCCAGGGTCCTCTTTTCCAAACTGGAAGACACTTCCATGAGAAGCAAAGGGTGGTGTGACTGTGTCTTGCAGAGAGAAGTTCATGGGTGGGTGTGCCAACATAAAGTGTGGGATGTCATCAACTGTCCCCATTTCATGCTATGCAGAATGTCCGGACTCTTTGTATCGTAAAGTGACGGCAAGCAAGTTCAAGGGCTTTTCCAGAGAGACTGAAGTGAGTGTCTAGTGTTACCCCTTGAGGAAGCCCCTCTGACCAGCTCCTGGAATGATGGAGCCTGATCTGGGTAAAGACACAAGCATCCCCATGTTCTCCTGTCTCCTGAGATGCAGGGGATATTTGTTCTAAACAATGCATTGGATGAGTATCGACAAATGAATGCCCGCTGAGGGAGCAGAGACTCTGTAGTCACCCATTTTTATTCTCACGCTTGTAAGAAGGAAATCCAGCCAGCTAAGAACACATTACGTGTCTTTTTTGATTCCTTAGCTCTCGTCTCTGCTCTAAATCCAGAACTATTGCTCAAGTGGCTCCCCAGTGGCTATTGGATAAATCCATGTATATGGGGCAGTGGAGGAACCCTGCTCTGTCAGTAGCTCCTCTCCCAGGGGAATAATGCATTGGTTCCCATAACCTATTACTTCTTCTCACACATCCAGAAACTCAAACTTTCAGAGAGTTCTCTGCTCCAGCATCTTGGGGCAACCAAAAAGTTGGTTTTTGCAAGTTTGAATGCATCTGATTGCCAAGCAAAAAAAAAAAAAAAAAAAAAAAAAAAAAAACCAGCTGTAGTGACATAACCAATTACAGTCAGATTTTTTTCCCCTGTGGGTTGAAAATGCTGTCATTTCTGTAACCAGCAAAAGTAAATGGTAGGGATTATGTTGGTGGGGAAAAGTGAGTGTCACACCCCATTCCAGGGGGCTTGGACCCTAGGATATCATTTCCTTGACTCTTCAAAATCATGGTGTGCTGGGCGCCTTGAAGACTACAGTCTACCTACTAATGTTTTCCTCCCAGATCAGGGGGTCAATGGTTGTTTTTATTTGTATTAAATCAGAGACCTGGGGTGCACCTAGTGGAGACAGTGGCCATATGCACTTGAACCGAGATCGGGCTACCCACAACAGGCACACATGCGCAACAGTGACTTGAGTATTATGCCACGAGCTCAGGAACTTGATCTCTCTCAGGAGGGGGCCTTCTCCAGGTAGGACTGAGTAGGAACATCGCAGCCCACAAGCACCTGAAGGAAAGGAATGCAATATGCTCTGTTATCCCTTTCTGTGTCCTTTGAACAGGGTGGGTGTTAGGGACATATCTAGAGGTCAGTCTGGCACTCAGTTTTTCTGACCTTCAGACTGTCCTTGTCATCTGAGTCTTCAAACCATGCCCTTCCTTCCCGTGGGATATAGGTAGATGTGACCCAGTGACCCATCAACTACAGGGTTTTACTCACCATCCTGGACAGAGCCACCTGAGTCGACTCCATGGACAGTATAGACTCATCTCAATGACTAGCCATCCCCAGCCTGTCTTTCTGGAGGGCTGCCAGAGCTAAAGCGATCGTTCAATTCCCCACAGCTGCAGGCTGTGCTGGGTGGAGCTGTCTAAATATTGCCCTGTGCCTGTTTATTCCCTCAGATTTAGTCCCAGACAGACAGCCTGGTGCTGCTTCCAAAATAATGTTTTCCATGTGGTTGTCAGACCTGGTGGTGCCATATAGGGGATCAGCATTAAAATCCACACCTCAAAAGCAGGGACACTCTCACCCATCCCCCTTACTGCGGAGAGCTAAGCATGCCCCAACAGTCCTGAACTCAAGCGTTGACGTCCCCAAATAGGAAAAGTGATCAGTTGCTGCACATAAAATTAATGGGATAGTGAAAATGCCTGGTGGTTAAGATAATAATGCATAGTAGCCAGATTGCTTCCTGGGCAGGGCTGGATCACAGGGAGGTGAGATCACCCTCTGGCATACAATTCCCACTCGATGAATGGCTCACTGACCTAGCATTTTCATGAATATGTTCATATAGATATTTCATATTTTATTCCTCCACAAGTGGGTTTTCCTCAGCCTGTATCTCCTTTGGTTCGCTTTTCCATTTTGCTGAATCTTATTGTTCTTTAAAAAGTATCAGTTCCTTGACAATTTGTACAGTATGTTTTGATCATATTCACCACCACGCTGAACTCCTTCTAAATCTGCTAGCCTTCCCTACCAACCTAAATTTATGTGCTCCTTAAAAAATAAACAAACAAACAAAAAACCACCTATCAAGTCCAATTAGTGCTACATGTATATTCTTGGATGTGTAGTCTTTCACTGGAACATGGCCTACTTTCCAGGGGATACCCTCTTAAAGAAAACTGACCCCATCTTTCCCTGAATTATCCATTTCTGTTCGGCTAGGAGTGAGATTTTGTACCCACTTCCCCTCTCTATGCTGGAGATTTGGTCTGTCTTGAATTTGCACAGATTCTGTGCTTGCTGCTACAACTGCTCTGGGTTCATATAATCAACTGCTCTGCTGTGTCTAGAGAGCACTGTTTCCTGGTAACCATCCACTACCTCTGGATGATTAAAATCCTCCTTCTCTTTTGCAAGCATCCCTGAGTCTTGGGAGGAAGGGGTGTGATATAGTTTCCCCATTTAGGGCTGAGATAATGTCTTCCTCTCTCTATGTTAGGCAGTTGAAGGCCTCTGTGTTAATTGCTCTTCACTACAAATAGTAAGAAATTTAGCTTCTCTGATTAAGAGTTGACGGATGCATCAGCCTATGTATATTGTTGTTAAGTCATTGGGAGTCTTGTTTAATCCTATGTTCTTAATTAACAGAATAATAGCAGAAAGTTCTCTCCTAGGGTCTGTGACCTGTTAATTCATAAGTTCTTAGACCAATGATAGTGCCAGGTCTGGGTTTCATCTTGTGGAGTGGAGTTAAAGTCTACTTGAAAGCAGATGGTTACTCCAATCAGGCTCATGCCATTATTGCATCAGTGGGCATGTCTTGTCAGAAAAGTCATTAAGGTTCACAGCTTGGCAAGATGGACGCTGCATTTTCTTCTCTGGTAGCATGCCAGCACTAGGACAGTTAGCCAGTAGGAATGAAGCTTGCAGATCAGTACCAGCATGACATTTCCATGTTCTATGACTCAAGTATCTTTAGCAATATGTGTGTGTATGTGTGTGCATTTGTGCTCCCTCCACAGGTTTTCAGGTGACTTTTTGAGAGGTCTTCAGAGTTATTTATCTGTCCCTGTACTCCCTGTTCCTCTACCCTACCCTTCCATCCTCTATACCTCTTGTTCAATTAATCTTCTTTTAGCCTTTATACCACTGATCATTTCTGTATTTTGATATTGTTCCTTTGAGAAGAACATTTCTGGGAAAATCTCAGTGTTCTCAGGCAGGCTAGCAGATGCATCTTGTCCTGGTGTCCCTGTGAGTTCCTTGGAGGTGAAATCAATGCTATGATGATCCTGTTTTACCCTAGTATGATATTTACCGAGTCAGTGCTTAACAACCACACAAGTACATGGAAGAAGAATTAAAGAATATGGGGCCACCAGCATCTTCTGTGTTCTCCTCTTTACTGTGAGTAGAATAGGGCTTGCTGCTCTCACACGCTACAGGGATGTAGTAGGCATGCTTTCTCATTTGTCTGTTTCCTCTTGCTTTTTTTCAGACGTTCTCTGCCCCAGTGTTCGGGTAGAAGGAGACCGCTTTAAACACACCAATGGAGGAAGCAAGGAAATCACAGGTAAGAGTGACTCCAATACGCACGATTGCTTTTGCGTGCAGCCTGCACACCTCAGGGTGGCCTCTCTGGCTCTTTCCTCATTCTCGTCTGTCACCAGTGTCCCGGTGGAATGGTTAGAACTGTGCAGGTGGCGATAATCCCCCAACATGGAGGAGCATCTGTATCTAGTTTTCTTTTTGGTAGGTTGGGGCCTTCCTAAAAATTTTATTACACCCAGTATAACAGGAGTTGTTGAATGAGCAAGCAAATAATAGCAAACTGAGTGAATGAATGAAGACACTTCAGAGAAAAAGGGGGCTGAATCAGCATTATAAATGGGTGAGGAACTCAGCAGGTGGGAGAGCAGGTGTGACTGAAGACTTGAGGCAGAGAGAAGCTATTAAAAGGGCTGCCATCTCCAACAATGCCGGGCAGACAGGACGTGGCAGATTGTGGGGTATGGGGAGCTGTTGTACCCATTGCTCACTGTGTTATGCAATGGTTAGTTCTCCTAATCATCTTAGCACTTTGAGTGTGTGGACTGCTTGCTTCTCCTTGGCTTTCCTCACCAAGGTCTGCCCTCTGGCTCCAGGTCCTTTTCTCCGTCTTCCCTCCTCCATCTTCCTCAGCTCCAGTTTCTGTCCTGTGCATAGCTCCTACCTTGGGCAGTCAGCACCTGCTGGTCAGGACTGGGTATGGTTCAGACACGTCCAGTCCCAGGAAGACACATCAAGTCTATCAGTTGCCCCTGTGGACTGCAGCATTGCAACATCTGTAACTTTAAGACTCAGAATTTTTCTAGTAGAAGGCGACTATACCTGTGTGCTCAACAAGAACAACATGCAAGGTAGCAAGCTGATTCTCCTTGAAGCAACTCCCACCAGGATGCTGCAGGGTCAATTCTGTGCCATGTTCCTTGGCCTGGCTTATAGGTCCACATCAGACCCTGGCCCCCAGAGTTTCCACGGAGGATCCAGTGTGGTAACTGGCTTCATGCCTTAGACGCCTTTGCTCCATCTTGCCCATCAGGCAGCTCCAGTTAAACCACTGGGACTTTTGGAGGAAGCCACAGCAGACAGAAGTGTCCCTCTTTTCTTGCTGATTAGGCCTGTGACGCACAGTGGATACTCCAGGGGTGCTGTCATTGTCACTGCTGCTTTGTTTGACTCACGAGATGCAGGTGACTTTTAGTGTTTCCCTTTGGCAACCCAGGTGCTTTGAAGTTCGTGTGTGCGTTTGTAGCTGAGCCTCTCTGCCCGGAGTGGGAAACTACTACACAGTTTGAATTAGATGTGTCCACTTTGTCTCTTGGTGATTCCCCAGTGATGCTGCCAGACAATCCTGCAAGGGGACTGTGCCTACTCAGTTCTATGCAGGACGTCTCCCTTTGAAGTCTTTTTCAAAGCCCATTCGTACCTGGTTGTTTTGTCTGCATGTGGCTTTGTAAGCCACATGCTTTGAGAACAGCATCTCCCAGGTAATTAATTATTCAAGAAGTATTGGGACACATATTTTAGATCAGCCTGCCACTTGCCAGCTAGGTGACTGTAGATCAAATTCCTGATTTCTTTGAGCCTTGGTTTTTCCGTCTGTACAAAAGGGTACAAAAGGTCTCTGAGAGTCCTCACTTCTAATAACTTCAGTGCCGGTGCTTGGTCACCAAAAGTGTCAGGCAGCCTACCTGAACAGTGGCCCTGGTCTCCCTGTATATGGTCAGCTGAGTTGTGGTGCGGCCCTGCATTCAAGGACTGCTGGCTTACCTCAGGATATGTCTGTTCTCCTAGTCAGTTTATCACCTCAGAGCTTTCCAGTTTCCTCCCAGCCCTTGTTTATTTCAGGCAAATTGATCCCCTGTTAGGTTTCAAGCCTGGGACAAAAGTCACGTCTTTCCATGTTTCTTTTTCCTTTACGCACCGCCCCCCCCCCCCCGTTATTTAGTCCCTAGTTTCATCGCAGGTTTCAGCACCAAATGAATGGGAAAAAGAGAAATAGAAAGGAAAGGAAACAGGACTCTTCCTAGGTACGATGGAGGAAGTTTCTTATAGGTACATGGGAGAGCATAGCCAGAGCAGGGGCTCTGAGAGAGCCCAGAGTATACGTGAGCTGTGCTGTGTGAGGAGATGCATAGGGCGAGGAGAGAGGGCAAAGAGGTGCAGCAGCCAGGAGGCCCCAAGGTACAAAGAGAGACAAGGGTTACCAAAAAGTCTAGGTTATATAAGGAAGAGCAGCCCAACCTCCTAGACCGGAGAGTGTAGGGTGTGTGTGTGGGGGGGGGGATGGAGTGCAAGCCAGGAGCGCTCTGTAACAGGTAGGGACTAAGGGATGCTGGGACAATCCGGAGGCCAGGTCTGCTTTGATATGTTAAGTAGGCCCCTCAGCTATTTATCCCAGGTTTGAAACCTAACAATACCATTTTATCACCTAGTTAAATGCTAATGTTAAATGTTTGAAGTTTTTGAATGAACCCGGCCCAGTAAAGAAAATAGCCTCTTGCGATAAAAAAGGAAAAATTTATTCCAAACTGCCTAGGCTGCCTCTTGAAAATCAGAGAGAAGCAACAGGGGGTGTTGGTGATGGTGCTTCCGCAGAGTTTTAAGGGAGCAGGTACCTGGGTGGAAGGGGGCCGGTAACCCGAGGTGGAGGACTTTGAAGTATGTAACAGGTACTTGTGAGCAGGGATTGAAGGAGCTTAAATGCTAGCGTACACCTTGGTATGCTAATGGGTACCACAGACATATGTTAATGAAGGATCAGAGGTCCCTTCCTATGGAGATAAGGAGAACACTTCCTTGAAGCAGGTGGGCACTGCTTTTTTTTTCCAAGTCCCTGAGGGGGATGCTGGGTACCTCTGCCCTCTGAGGAGTTCAGCTTGCTGTCACTGGGACAGCCAGTTCCTACTCCAAGTGTGCTTGGGAGTAGTTAACCCCTGGCCACGCCAAATGCTGCAGACCTCAGCTGCATGTCACTAGCTTTCCTGCAGATCTCATAGGGACTCCCCAGGACCCCTCCTTGCTGTGGGAGGTGGCTGCCCTGTGCTCTGCCTTGGTCATTTCATGGAGCCTGGTCCTGCCTGGTCAGGGTGACAGTGGTGATGTTGTCTCTAAGCTTCAAGGCTCCCTTGTTAGGCTTCTCTAAGAAGACGCAATGCCAATGGTTCCCTTCAGACTCCAGAGAGAGCTGTTGATACCCTCAGAGTGATTACTGGGCTCTGGCTGCCTTCAGGAAGCTTATGCCATTATCAGATTTAAATATCATCTCCGTCCAGTAGAAGTTGTCCCCCTCTTTTTCTAGTTAAGGAAAAAGGCTCAACAGAGTAAGATAGCTTCCTCAGTGTGTGTGGGCAGAGGGTGCTTTGGCTTCACTAAACATAGTGAGTGCCTGTAGCATATCCGTCCCCTCACATGGTGGACAGGGAGTGATTTATTCTACCTTGTCAGCTCATATCTCCAGGTATACTCACTGAGCTGAGGGCTCCTTTGCTGCATGTACTCTGGGCATTCAAATTCACTATTACATAGGAAGTGCAGTGTTCTTGGAAGACAAACTACACCATGATAAATATTGTTATAACTGAAATTACAATGAAACTACCTGGTGTGAGTGAGAAGGAAACACGGAACGCGCAAGAAACCCGCTTACGAGTTTATTAGAGGGGGTGCATGTGCATACAGGCCTGGGAAATCAGTGTGCAGGGAGAGAGAGAGAGACAGAGAGAGAGGGGGGGGGCGCGTCCAACTTTTTAAAGTCTGCCTAGTGTATGTGCATAGAAGGTTGGCGTGACTACGTCATACACAGATGACGGGCTCATGCATGCTCAGTTGCAGTGGATACAACCATGCATGCAAGCATGTGGGTCACGTGGGCCCTTTAACATTCAGGCACTTGTGCCTGAGGGCTTGTCTGCATGTGCATGGCTCTAGAAACCGAAAGTGCAGCCTTATTTGTGGCTGAATAATTACAATAGCCACAATAAATAGTTATAGTCCCTAAAAGCACGAAAGAGGAACAATTTCAACCACACACAGCTTACAGATGGGGGAACTGTTGTCTAGGGAGAGAGTCAGTCATTTTTCCCAGGAATCAGTGTTGGGGAGACCCACCTTACCCTCTCCATCTGCTAATTTCTTCAGAGTTTGTTATGGGAAAGGAAGTGCTCTCACTCACGCAGGGCTAAGGGCTGTGTAGAGCATCTGGTATATCGCCAGCATTTGCTGTGGTCTTCCGTGCCTTTTCAGTTAAAGCTCAAAGTGAACCATTCAGTGCCATGGGCTCGCGTGTCTGAATTCCATCCCATGGCCAGCCACTAGAACGGGTTCTGCTCTCTGGAGGCTTGGTGGGCCCAGGCTGGAGGGCTTTCCAACTCTGCAGATTGGCCAAGGCAGCTTCCTTAGAGCATCTTCTTTTGGAAGGATGCACTGCAAGTAATGGTGACGATTGCTACTGAATGGTGAGCACTCAGGGTCTCGTGACATTGTCAGAACAGACTCATCTGCTAGGCATCCTCACTGTCCTCTGAGCAGTAACCAGCCAGAGGCCTCTGCTGGCCACAAAGTGTGCTAGATTCCCATAAATAGGTGTCTGAGAAGATTTAGACTCCCATCTCCATACTCAGCACTCCCCGAGTCCAAAGCCCCCAGACATGACTTTTACTTTACACAGACCGGGACTCTCAGTCGTCTTTTAATGGAAACCAAAGGAAGCTGAAATACTCACTGTTCACTAATGCCGTCCCGCAAAGGCCATTTATGTCTCTTGTGTTTCACTCTTTAAAACCATGAGATTCCAAAGCTACAGACAGCTCCTAAGCAAGCTCCAAGGGAAGGGCAGTAATATGGTTGGAGGAAGGAAAGCCTTAAGTTGTGAGTGTTTCTAACCTAAAGCAGCGGTTCTTAACCTGTGGGTCACACCCTTTGGAAAGCCATGAAGTAGCAGTAAAAATAATCTTATGGTCTGGGGTCTCCACAACACGAGGAACAGTGTTAAAGGGTCACACAGCGTTAGAAAGGTGGGAACCGCTGTCCTAAAGGATCTACATGTGCATTTGAGCTTCTAGAACACAGAGGTTCCCACAGCAGGAGAAACCAAAACACCTTCATGTCTCTTGTAGTTAACCATGATCCAGGATGGTCATGGCTCTCACATTCCCGTGTGATGGTCAGTGGCTACATTCCCCAGTGCCTTATCCTGGCATTGGACTCGAAGCTACAAGG
This sequence comes from Alexandromys fortis, assembly GCF_014885135.2. Taxonomy (NCBI): domain Eukaryota; kingdom Metazoa; phylum Chordata; class Mammalia; order Rodentia; family Cricetidae; genus Alexandromys; species Alexandromys fortis. The sequence goes on from NW_026067930.1 coordinate 4,705,640, forward strand.
CTCATGGCTCAGCTGCTCTGGTCTTCCTAATAGGTATTTTTTTTTTCGAGACAGGGTTTCTCTTGTGGCTTTGGAGCCTGTCCTGGAACTAGCTCTGTAGACCAGGCTGGTCTCGAACTCCCAGAGATCCGCCTGCCTCTGCCTCCCGAGGGCTGGGATTAAAGGCGTGCGCCACCATCGCCCATATTCTTATATCTAAGTCCTCACCCCTTGAGGCAGGATGGGTAGGCTACCTTTGAAGAGAGTGAACTAGCTTTTTATTGGTTATTTGAAAGAAAATGGGCCCCAAAGGGAGTGGCACTATTAGGAGGTATTGCTTTGTTGGAGTAGGTATGACTTTGGTGGAGGAAGTGTGTCACTGTGGAGGTGGATTTTGAGGCCTCATATATGCTCAAGCCATGCTCAGTGTCTCAGACCACTTCCTGTTGCTGTGAGTCAAGATGTAAGAATTCTCAGATCCTTCTCCCTCACCATGTCTGTCTGCACACGGCCATGCTTCCCGCAATGGTGACGGTGAACTAAACCTCTGAACTGTAAATGAGCCACCACTGTTGAATGGTACCGTACGTGTGTCTCTCATCCTCTTCCTCTGCTGAACTCACTCCCAGCTCTTCTGTTCACACAGGTTTCGATCTGATGGATTTGTTCAGCGTGAAGGAAATCTTGGGGAAGAGAGAAAACGGAGCCCAGAGTTCCTATGTGCGGATGGGTTCCTTCCCTGTGGTGCAGAGAACTGAGTGAGTGGTTGTTTCTCCTTCCAGAACATCTGCATGCTCTGGGAAAGCAGGGTGCAGCCAGCCACAGCTGCCCACTCCTCACCGAGCTGAGCAGTACCACAGCTAGTAGCGCCTGGTGATGGTTATACCCAGATGGCACAGCTTAGCTGATGACCTGGGAGGTGTAGGGCTCTTTGCAGCTCCATGATCATTGCGCTAATGATTTTCTCATCATTTCATGCTCATCTGTTCATTTGACACTAAGCATCCATTTAGGGATGCAGTTTTCTTTCAGCGCATTAGAGATCAACCAAGCACAATTAGTAAAAGCTCAGGGTCAGAAATTGGGGTTCAACCTGAAGATCCGAAAAGTAAAACAGCCAGCCCCTGGCTTTTACCTCGACCTCAGTCTGAAATGGCGATCCTGCCTCCTCGAATCTCAGAAGGAGACTGTGTGACTGAGAGGTGTTTCCTCCCATTTTATAATCCTTTCTAGGGCTGGGATTAAAGGCGTGCACCACCATCATTAAAGGCATGTACCACAGGTTCTATGGAAACTAGTGTGGCTACTGGGATTAAAGGTGTGTATTACCACAATCTGGTCTGTAAGGCTGACGAGTTGGACTGTTTTACTCTCAGATCTTCAGGCAGTCTTTATTTATTAAAATACAGTTAAAATCCACTACATACCACCAGATAGCACCTCCTATGGACCAGCCATGGCCTCACCTAGCTGATGTCTATCTTTTAGAATCCTGTAATGTTTTTGGTCAGTGAAGATCCAGTTTCCGTGTTGACTGGGTGTTGAAATCGGTGTGGCGGGGCTGCGTCCCCAGCACCCCGGCCGCCTGCTAGCTCCTGCCCGAAATAACAACACACAAGCTGTATTCATTTAAACACTGGCCCATTTCTATCTAGCCTCTTCTTGGCTAACTCTCGCACCTGGACTAGCCCATTTCTAGTAATGTGTGTAAGCACGCCAAGGTGCGCTTACCTGGAAGATTCTAGCCTCCGTCCATCCTGGGTCGGAGCTGCCTGGGAGAGTGGAGCCTGCCCAGAGAGCTGTCAAGTCTCTCCGGGAGCAGAGCAGAGTCTGACCTCACTTCCTCTTCCTCCCAGAATTCTATTCTGTTTACTCCTCCCACCTATGCTTTAACCTATCAGGGCCAGCCAAGCAGGTTCTTTATTGCTCAATGACCTTCCTCCATCAACTGGGTATCTTGTTTATACATTACCAAATGCGTCAGTTTTCTTCTATTTCCGCCTGGTATGAGTATCCCTGCTTTGTCATGTTGAGAAGCTATGCTGCCAGTATTTGTCTCTCTGCAGCTCCAGTGAAGGGCTGAAAGTGATCCCAATGATGAGTGGAGACCCAATGGTCACTAGGTACAGAGAGATGGTCTGAAAACTAGGATGCTCCTGCATCATCTGACCCATTTTCCATCTTGTAACTCTTTAATTGCTTCTATGTTTTCTTAAACTCGGAGGCCAGAAAGGGCAGACTGACATTCGCAATCACCATAGGAGTCTCATGTTTTGACCCAAGCCTCCTTTGTTGACTCCTGTATGTTTAGAGAATTCCAGGCACCTCTTCCTACTGCCAGGCCTTTGTTGATGGATACCTGCTCCGCTCCTCTTCCAAGTGTAGTACAACTGCTGGTCTTTAGCTACTGCTCTTGGGAAACCTCCACCTTTAGTCGGACTGTCCCTTCCTATAATCTCTGCACAGCACATTCCTGTATTGAGCATGGTGAACTTTCTTTGCTGCTTCTTTAGAGGCTTTGAGAGAGACCTAGATATCGGTCCTTTCCAGAGTCCCATCGTTGAGCTAATTACTGCCTGTAGCAGGGGGTTGGTGGCTCTCTCCTGAGAGCATGAATTAGACCACAGTGAGAGAAGTCAGATTTCAGCTACCCATGGTGAACCATGAACACAGCCTGGAGCACAGCACTGAGTTCAGCAGGTGTTCTCCGAGTGCTGACTGTGCATTAGACTATAGTATCACCTCACCCAGAGCCCCAAACCTGCATTCCCTGAGAGTAAAGGAGAATGGGGCATACAAATCCTCTCTGAGCTTCATCTTTGCACCTGTGGAACAGAGACTGCACTCTGACCTCCTAGGTACTCAGCATCCTCTTCTGCAGCCATGCACGGATGCTTGGGTTGATGTGAGTCACCTGGTCCCGGGCTCGTTTAGAGTAATGTAAGGAAGGTCAAGCTCCAGACTACACTCTTGCTCCACCCTTTCTCATGAATTCACTAGCGACACAGCTAAGACCCAAAATAACCACACAGAAACTATATTACTTAAATCACTGCTTGGCCCATTAGCTCTAGCTTCCCATTGGCTAACTCTTACATCTTAATTTAACCCATCTCCATTAATCTGTGCATCACCACGAGGTCATGGCCTACCAGCAAAGTTTCAGCACGTTTGTCTCTGGCGGAGGCTCTGTGACTTTTTTCTGACTCAGCCGCCTTTCTCCCAGCATTCAGTTTAGTTTTCCCCACCTACCTCTGTTTCCCTAAAGCTCTGTTATAAGCCCAAAGCAGTTCCTTTATTAACCAATGATATTCACAGCGTAGAGAGAGGAATTCCACATCACTACTCAGAAAAAGAAAAGCATCATATGTAATTTAAGCATGTAGGAAAATTCACTGGAGAAGGAACGAAAAGGCGAGTGTTATACAGATGTGGTGGATGCCTCACTGAGGGCCCTTCCCATTGCTGGAGATGTCTTGATCTCCTGGGACACCTGTCAATCAGCAGATCACCTTTCAGCTCTTACTCTATAGAACAGAGGACTGGGCACAGCTTCTGAGTGATGAGTTTAGCTTATGTGACACTAGCGTTTTCCTGAGTGGGGATCACTGTGTCATCTATTTCATACAGCAGAGCTTCACAACTCAGACATCCCAAGAAAGGGTAGTTTCCCTCCACTTTCTAATGCTTTGAAATATATTCATCCTTACACACACATGATGTAATTTGCAGGCTAATTTCATTCATAATGAAAAAAGAGATGCCACTTTCAACATTACTCAATTCTTTAACATGTAAAGGGAATTTTTACACCTTTATTTGATTCTCACTATAATATGAGGTGAGCAGGGCAGGAATTGCTCTCATTTATCAGGTATAACATCTGAGCCCCTAAGGAAGACAATCACTTGATAAAATTTCACAGATAACAGGGAACAGAAGCTAGCCTCATAGTCAGATAATTGAAGTCCAAAGGCTTGTTCTTTGCTCTGCAATCTCATATCTGCGACGTTATTGATGGAAAGAATTGTTCATTGGATTTCCTACCCTTGATTAAACTTATTCAGCCCCCAAGAGTGTATGTGTATCGCTCTGTCTCTGCTTACCTTCCTGTCTGTCTTTCTCTCTCTCTCTGTATGTGTGTGTGCATACAAACATTATATTCACACACACATCTTTTGGTTGGATGCACATACTTGCATATGTCTGTTGAGATAATTCAAAATTATAGGTGAAAGCTGTTTTCAGAGAGAGAACAATAGACAGATTCATGAAGAACAAAATAAACAGAAAAGGAAAAGTGTCTTAGGTGGGGACATCCTGTCTCTTTCCACGTGCATGGTGGTTAAAGAAGTTTCTAATTCCGGAGGGAAGTCTAGGTGCTGAAGGTGACAAGCTCTTTTCCTCCTTTCTGTATATGATCCTCAATAATGTCTTAGACCAGAGGATGATATCGAACAACTGGGTCACCTCTCAGCTTGGATCTGTGAGAGGAGAGTCAATGAGGACCAATCTGAACTCATAATTTCTCTAGCTACGTGAAGGATCCCTGAGGATCTACAAATCTAAGAACCAGGAACCCAGACGCCTCCCCACTTCCCTTCCTAGATGTCTGGCCAGACAGCCTCCATCTCCTCCAGCAGCAAAATCCATGCTATGTGTGTTCCCAGAGGCAGTTTTCCACCCCCAGGGTAGACTTTGGCTCCTTCCTGGCCAAATTCTGCAGAAGGAAAGAACAGTTGGCTGGTGGTTAAAAGAAAAACTATGGAGAGACCAGACTCTCTGGGTGTGAACTCTGTCTGCTGTATCTCCTTGAGTTAACCCCAAAGAGTCCGGGTGCCCTGATCTACAATGCAAAGACCAAAATACATCCTTCACAAGTCATTTCCAGGGTGGAATGAGATGAAAGCTCACCGTCCTCATTTATTAAGTTTCCCAAAGTACTCATTTTAAAATCAAGTCTTAGATGATTTTTTTAAAAAAAGAAAACAATCTTTTTTTTTTAATTTTACATACCAATTCCACTTCCCACTCTCTCCCCTTCTCCCATCTGCTCCACCTATTCCCTCCCTATCCACTCCTCAGAGAGGGTATGGCACATTGCTTTGGGAGAAGGTCCAAGACCCTCCCTATTCTATCTAGGCTGAGCAAGGCATCCCTTCAAAGAGAATAGGTTCCAAAAAAGCCAGTACAAGCAGTAGGGATGAATCCTAGTGCCACTGCCAGTGGCCCCACATACAACTATACAACTGTCAACCACATTTCAGAGGGTCTAGATTGGACCTGTGCTGTTACCTTCCCTATCTGGTTGGAGTTGGTGAGCTCCCATTAGCTCAGGTAGACTGTTTCAGTGGGTGAACCCATCATGGTCTTGACCTCTTTGCTCATATTCTCATTTCTCCCACTCTTCAGCTAGACTTTGGGAGCTCAGCAGTTCTCCAATGCATTTCTCTTCCTCTGCTTCCATCAGTTTCTGGATGAAGGTTCAATGGTGATATTTAAGATATTCATCAGTCTGACTACAGGGCAAGGCCAGTTTAGGCACCCTTTCCTCTATTGCTTAGGGTATTAGCTGGAAATTTCTCTAGTGTTTGGTTTCTTGCTAGCTCCATGATAGCTCCCTCAATCAAAATATCTCTTTCCTTACTCTCATCTCTGTTCTTCCTCCATCTGGACTATCCCAGTCTCTCAAGTTCTCCTCCCCCCTCTCTTTCTCCTCTCATTTTCAACCTTTTGCCCTCCCTACTCCCCTCATTCCCATGCTTTCAATCTTGCCAGGAGATCCTGTCTGTTTCCCCTTTCAAGGTGGATCTATGTATGTTTTTCTTAGGATTTATCTTATTACCCAACTTCTCTAGGATCATGAACTGTAGCCTCAATATCCTTTGCTTTACAGCTAGTATACACTTATGAGTAAGTACATACCATGTTCATCTTTCTGGATCTGGGTTACCTCACTTAGGATGGTTTTCTCTCGTTCCACCCATTTGCATGCAAATTTCAAGATGTCATTGGTTTTTTTTTTAATTGCTGAGTAATACTCCACTGTATAAATATGCCACACCTTCTCCATTCATTCCTGGGTAGAGGGGCATCTAGATTGTTTCCAGGTTAGGTCTATTACAAATAATGCTGCTATGAACATAGTTGAGCAAATGTCCTTGTAGTATGATTGATTATCTTTTGGTTATATGTCCAAGAGTGGTATTACTGTGTCATGAGGTGGATTAATTTCCAATTTTCTAAGAAACTACCAAACTGATTTCCAAAGTGGTTGTACAAGTTTGTATTCCCACCAGCAATAGAGGAGTGTTCCCCTTACTTCACATCCTCTCCAGCATAAGCTATTATTGGTGTTTTTTATCTTAGCCATTCTGACTAGTATAAGATGATATTTCAGAGTTGTTTTGATTTGCATTTCTCTGATGGCTAAGGATGTTGGAAATTTTCTTAACTGTCTTTTGGCTATTAGAGATTCTTCAGTTTAGAATTCTCTGTTTAGTTCTGTACCCCATTTTTTAAATTGAGTTATTTGGAATTTTGATGTCTTATTATTTCGTGAGTTCTTTATATATTTTGGAAATCAGTTCTCTGTCTGATGGTGGAGTTTGTGAAGACCTTTTCCTATTTAATAGGCTGTCTTGTTGTCTTATTGACAATTCCTTTGCTTTACAGAAGCTTCTCAGTTTCAGGAGGTCCCATTTATTTATGGAACACTCTCAGTGTCTGTGCTACTGGCGTTATATTTAGGAAGTGGTCTCCTGTACCCATGGATTGAAGGGTACTTCCCACTTTTTCTTCTATCAGGTTCAGTGTTGTTGGATTTATATTGTGGTCTTTAATCCATTTGGACTTGAGTTTTGTGCATAGGGTTAGAATATGGATCTATTTTTATTTTCTGCATGTTGCCATCCAGCTAGACCAGCACCATTGTTGAAGATGCTTTATTTTCTTCCATTGTATAATTTTAGCTTTTTTTTTGTCAAAAATCAGGTGTTCATAGGTGTGTGAATTAATATCTGTGTCTTTGATTTGATTCCATTGGTCAACCTCTCTGTTTTTATGCCAATACCAAGCTGTTTTCATTACTGTAGCTCTATAATAGAGCTTGATGTCAGAGATGGTGATGCCTCCATCACCATCCTTTATTGTACAGGATTGTTTTGGCTATTGTTGTATTTTGTTTGTTTTTCCATATGAAGTTGAGTATTGCTCTTTTGAAGTCTGTGAAGAAGTGTATTTTTATTTTGAGGGGGATTGCATTGAATCTATAAATTGCTTTTGGTAGGATTGACATTTTCGTTATTTTGATCCTACCTATCAAAGACCAAGGGAAATCTTTCTGATTTCTGGTATCTGGCTCTGTCTGTGACATGGGTGAAGGTGGAAGGTGGTCCAAGGTGCTCTGGGCAGGCACAGCACAAAAAAATCCTCTACCACCTAGGCATTAGGATTTTAGCACATGCGGTTTTTGTGAAGACATACCCTGAGGCTATAGCTACTTGGTATAGAATCCCTGGTAAAAGAAACTGGGAACAGGACAGGAGAGATGAAGGCTAGAATTCTCCAGTGCAAGCAATCCTGGGGGAAGGTCACCTAGCATTTATTGGCTGTCAGTCATCAGGAGGACGGGGATCCAGTAGATGAGCACTGAGGATTGGGGCAAAGGCAGTTGAAGGGGCCACAGTGCTTTTCGATAGAAGGTCTCACTACGACACCAGTCTTAGTAAGAGGCATCGGTTACAACTGAGAGGGTGCTGTGGGCATCCTTGGGGGTCACACTGTCAGGACCCAGTAGCTGAGCAGACATGGAAACTTCCTTTGCCAGCTTCCCATTCTTCTCACTAATCCTGGCACTGTCTGTCTGTCTGTCTCTTCTCAGAGATGTTTTCCCCCAAGGTCTGCCTGATGAGTACGCCTTTGTCACAACCTTCCGGTTCCGGAAAACATCTCGGAAAGAAGACTGGTACATCTGGCAGGTCATCGACCAGTATGGCATCCCACAGGTATGGGTAATGCTGCCTATCTTTGGGGCAAGTGCTGTGTCCTCCTCCCAGGAACTAGTCTTGACCACTGTGTTTTCAGCAAGATACTCGGTCCTGGGCTTAGGCAAAAGGGGGCCGATTCCATGGAGCCCCAAAGAACCTACAGGTCCAGCTCCTTTGTCCTCCCTGATCAAACCTTCTAAGGTTTGACATCCAGTTACCATCCTCTGAGACTTTCTACCTAAACAGAGAAGTGACCGTCTGCTCTGTTGTCTTATGGCACCTTGTCTGTTGGTGACCTCATATAGTGCAAGAAACTGGTTCAACAAGTCAGGGTCAGGTGGGCCTGACCAAATATTGTATCACCTTCTTTCTTAGTGTGGGACATGGAGTAGGATTGCCCATGAGTCTTAGTTCCCTTAGCTTGAAAGTGGAAAATGACAATACTTACCAAGGACCGTGGGTAAAAGAGTCGGGTGTTAATAAAATCACGTTTGCAAAGCATCCAGAGAGTCTGATGTGTAATAGGATCAGTCACGAGTAGATCTCCTGCATCACTGAAGGTTGTTCTCAGCTTTCTCTTGTGTGAAGTTCCAAATGCTTGTCTTTACACACTTGTAGAGTATCAGTTTTCAGTTGGGCAATTCCTCAACAGTGTGCGGCCCAGTGGGGAAGGGCAGATCTCAAAGCCAAGTTCATCGACACAGGGCATCAGTCTGAGAGGAATGCAATAACTGTTCTCAGTGCTCAAAGGCCTGGGCTCTAAACATTGTCCACTCATTGAAAAAAAAAAATATATATATATATGCACACATGTAGACATTCTCACTTTCACCTGGGAGAAACTCTTCTTGATTTTCATATGGAGCTAAAATGAAACAAAACAAAACGAATTTTCACGGAATTGGACTCTAGCAATCATGGACTGTGGTCCAAGACAACCAACTGCAGCCAACGTCTTGTTTCTCCCTCTTGGATCACGATCACCTCCTTCTAAGTGCTCCTCTTCAATTCTCTCTCTCTTCCTTTCCCCATCATTTCTTAAAATAAGTAAATGCAATAATACAATTGAGGTGCTAAGAATGTTGTGAGGAGGAGGGAGTAATGGCCAGAACATTCAGCCACGACTTTTAGTCTAATCTAACAGAATAGAATATGATTTATTCTAACAGATTATACTAGGGTAGAATAGAGTAGAAGAGAAGAAAGAATAAGGATAGGATAGGATAGAAAAGAATAAAATAGACTAGACTAGACTAGAATAAGATGGAATAGGATTGTCTCCTCCTGTGGTCAGAGAAGACCTTAGCATTGCTCTTCACTGGCACAAACCTGCTCATAGCACAATTCAGATGACTCAACAATTCTTAATGCAGCGAGCCCTCCTCATTACCTTGCATATAGGTTGGTTCTACCATACCCATTTCCGAATAAGACATAGAAATGTCACAAGAAGTTCAGGAATTGGCCGCAGTTTGCACAAGTAGTAAAAGCAGAAGTTGAGATTTGGATTCAAACAGTTAAGGCCCCGAGTCTGTGCTTTTGTTCTCAGCCTTTCTAGGTCTTCCAGTCCTGTTGAATAACTCTGCCGTAGCATCTGTGGACACACTGAGGTGCAAACTCGTTTTTAGTGTTAGCCATGGAGGGATCCAGTTTCCTATGCGTGGGAGACTAAAGGCATTGACAGACTTCTGTCGGCTCTGGGTTCCTATTCACCACCACTGCCTCTTAACCATAGATTTGCTTCTCCAGTTTCTCTGGTCTGGCAGGGTGGTTCTGGGCACCTGCCATGACATTCTTGTGGCGTGAGACCCTAACACCCCCACAGTCTGGGTCTTTTCTTTCATGGTATTTGCAGAGCTTTGTGCTTTCTGTCTGCCATGTCTGCTGATGCCCTCCTTCTGGAGTAACCAGGGTTCAGATATAGCTTGAAAATAGAGCTAGCACAATTTGCTGATGCCTCTGAGAGATAAAGTGATTCCAGGAGGTCACCCAGCTAGTGTCACATGACTTAGGTCTCTGAATACCTTGGCTTGCTTTCTTACTTGCTTAAGACAAACATCCGAGGGAAAGCAAAGTCTACAGGGAGCTCTGAAGATGGTCAGGGCTGGAACTGAGGCCTGTGAGACCACTGTGAGGAAATGGAGGACGGCGTTCAGTCACAACACAATTACACTGTGTGTGTTGTATTATGCAATTCAAGAGGAGCCCATTGTTTCTGGTCATTCATTATGCCTGTAATAAGTATGCAGGAGAGCCAATTAAAAGAAATATAAGGGGGGCTGGAGAGATGGCTCAGAGGTTAAGAGCACTGACTGCTCTTCCAAAAGTCCTGAGTTCAATTCCCAGCAACCCAGAAGCCCTCTTCTGGCCTTCAGGCATACACACAGACAGAATATTGTATACATAATAGATAAATAAATTATAAAAAAAAGAAATATAAGGAACCCTTTGGTTGTGTTGAAGGGAGGTTGAATCAGAAAGAGAACCTAGAAGACCAGGGCTGTGCTGTAAATACGTTGGCCAGTTCTCTGCATTGTACAGGCACCTTTATGTAGTCTCAGGGACTCTTTCCTTTCCATTTATTGATGAACTCATCCATTCAGCACCCTTTTCTTGAATGCCACCATGTACCACATGTTTTTCTAGCCACTGGTATTATAGGGATTAACAAAGGAGAAGATCAAGTGTCTGTTTAAAAGGATGGGAAAGTGGACTTTGAATAAAACAGGTGTGCACAGTTACTAAACAAGATAGCTTTAAATGTTGATCTATAACTGTAAAGGCAAGTAAGTATAAATCAATCAAAATGTCTGAAAAAAATGAGAAGTCTTAAGAGACCCTGAGATTAGTTAGGATTCCTGGTTGGTGTCATGCCTCAGACCCTCCTCACTGGTCATTTGAAGTCTCACAGAGGCCCCAGTAGGCTCTTCTCATACTGAGGACATGATTTCTGCCTAGTGGATGAGCACAGTCAATCCAATTATTGTCCAGGTTGAGCAGCCTACACATTGGCTACTGATGCCAGCATGCCGAGGAGGAATCAGAGGCCAGAAGTCACCTAACTGGCCTCAGCCCAGACAGCTCTGAGCATCCTGTTGCAAGAGGCACAGTTGGCCGTGTCAGCATTGTCAGGGCTGACTCCTCCCTCCCCACTTCTGCCCATGCTTGGTCCCATGATGTCCAGGGGATGTATTAGGTCTTCAAGGACTCTCTGTGCCTGTCTCCTTAGGTCTCTATCCGACTGGATGGTGAGAACAAGGCGGTTGAGTATAATGCTGTGGGTGCCATGAAGGATGCAGTCAGGGTGGTCTTCCGAGGTCCCCGAGTTGATGACCTCTTTGACCGTGACTGGCACAAGATGGCTCTAAGCATCCAGGCCCAGAATGTGTCCCTCTACATTGACTGTATGCTGGTTCAGACGCTGCCCATCGAGGAGAGGGAGAACATCGACATCCAGGGCAAGACTGTGATTGGCAAGCGTCTCTACGACAGTGTGCCCATTGATGTGAGTACCCGAGGGGCTCTTGTTGGCAGTGCCAGGGCCATCAGAGTGACCCCTAAAATCTAGGTGCCTTAGTGTCTCCCTTGTCTGTAGTTCCAATTTATCATCAATTTATCAATCATCATCACCATGGACTTTCTGAGGGGAGAGGACACTTGACTCAGAAAGCTGCATATTAGAGTCCAGATTTCACATTCATTCACTCATCCATTCATTGTATACACACTGAATGTATTCATATGGTATTCATTGTGATCCTTCTGTTTGCTAGGCTCTCTGCTGGGCATTAGTGATACTGGTGCCTATAAGGGAGCATATGATCGACATGCATAACACTAGAAATCTTTAAACTAAAGGGCTTAACATCATTGGATGTTATGGGGAGGGCTTCTAGGGTACCAAAGGACAGCAGTACTTTGATGACTTTGGGCCAAATACACACAGTATCACAAATCATATTCAAGTGGTGTCACACCATCCTGGGATGGTCAGGCATGGAAAGAGCTTGCAGGCCCTAAATGCTGTATCCTTTGCATGGCAACCTGATCCTGCCAGGCCATATTAGTAGCAGCAGAAGCAGCAGCAGAACACCCATGTTGTGCTTACTGTGTGTTTTAGTAGCTTCTCGGGTCAGTGCAAGCTCCATTATGGTGGCTGCTCCTCCTCTGTCTTCTGTATATGCTTGCCTATGTGCTATAGTGTAGGCATCCAGTTATGTTGAACCTGAATAGCAGAAAAGATACATGAATTTAACCAGCCCAGGGTTATTATGAAAGGAAGACTCAATGAGACCATTCAGTCTGGTTAAAAAAAAAATGCCACAGTAGACATGGGCATTGTGTACCATGGAACTTAAAGAATAAGTGTTCAAACTAAACAAGTCTCAGAATAGGTGTCCATGGGCTGAGAAACCCAGGGATCCACTCTTTCATGAACCTTGACCTTTGACCAGTTCCCACTGGCCCCACATCTGGCTCAGTTGCTTTAACGTGGCTCCGAGAAACGCAAGCACAGGTGATCTTCCTCCTTGGAAGGGCTCAGCCTCATGAACATTGTTAGGCTGTTCACTTCCCTGCTGTGACACCAGCCAATTTTGTATCTAGCCACAGTTCCGTTTTTAAGAAAGAACCGGAGAGAGCTCAGCGCTCCCATGCGGGGCAGTGTTTGTTGCTCTTCTATTTCGGTTTGAGCATCAGCTAGAGACTCTGGTGGTCTCTGGGCAGTGCACCCTTGTATGGTTGCTGTCAGCTCTGAGCTCCTCACTCGGTGCAACACTGTAGCACTGTGATGTCACTTAGCCCTGCTTAGGAGGCAAAGGCAGGCACACAGATGGAAGGACTAGCTCCACATTGTAAATACACAAGAAGGCAATATCTCTTTCACTTGGAACTTGGACCAGTTCCTTAAGTGGGAGGATCCTCTCATTTCCCCTTTTTCCTCTATCAGTGAGAAAGGTTTGTTGGTGTCAACCCCCAAGAAATCGGGGGGCTTCTGACATTCATCCCTAGCTGTGTTTCTAGGTGAAATGCTTGGAGGAAGAGTCAGTATATTTTATATCCTTCCCAGAGCATGAGCTTGAATACCTGTGGCTCTATGGTTTGGGGCCTTAGGTACAGCGGGAAGAGGCCTCAGCTTATCGCGGCGTGATGCGGGACAGGCATTGTATCCTGTGAGTCCTTCAGTTCCCTCTGGGGCTCTGTGAGACCATATCATTGAAAGGCAAATGGAGGATAGGAGAATTGATGTGACTCCATGACAGCTGAACCTTAGACTCAGCATGGTAGAGCCCAGCTCATGCTTTCAGCTCTTCCCAATCAGTTTCCACACCAGAGTTACCAAAGCGCCATTCAGTGAGGGCCAGTGTGGAGGATATGGTGGGAGGCTGTGAACTGACCCAGGAGATAGTTCAGCCCACGGCTGCTGTAGATTGAACCTGAGTTTGGCTCTCAGACAGGAATGAGACCCAGAAGAATAGAAGGAGTGGAGATTTGGGGACTTGGGCAGGCAGTGGGTGGGGAGGGCTAAGGTAGCAAAGTAACACAGATCAAAGGCAGTTGTGGGAGTATGGGGTTCCTCCCAACCTCAGCTCTATAGTGTTGTCCAATGGCCCAGCTCTGGTCAGTGGATCACTGCTAATGTAGAAAGCAGACCATCTCCTAAAGACCAGCATTGCTCAAAAAAAGAATATGCAGTCTTTTGTTTTTTCCCGGTCTGGATTGGTGTCTCAACGGGAAATGAAATAGATATGCATAGATCTGCTCGTCCTTCAGTCGAGAACTGGGTGGCATGATGGGGTGTGCTTTGAGGAACACATGGTAGAGGCAGAAGGTTGGGGAGCCCCACTCAGGCAGAGCCCCTCACCCACCGGTTCTGTCTGTTAAAGGTTCTTTCATCTGGTGATGATCTGCCTGGACCACATCTGTCTATGGCAGGGGCTGCTCTAGAGCTAGGGGCAAGAGAGAACAGAGCCTTGTCCCACAGAGATTTTGTTGTGGCAGAGGAAATAGGTGCTGGAGAGCGGAGGAACACAGTGGTGCTGCATGGCGGGTCCTGTTGTGAGGATGGATGGTGAGGGTTGGGACATGAGCCTGGCCAGCAAGAGGAAGATGGGAGCTGGGAGCAGCCTACCTGTGGACAGTGGGCGGGAGGAGTCTCCTGGGCAGGGGGACTCTGAGGGGTGAGTGCATGGGAAAGAATTTAGTGTATGGAGAAACCCAGGTCAGTCCAGAAAAGGGAGCTGACGAGAGAGCAGGGTAGATGGTGGATGAACTGAGCCCAGGCAGCAGCCTGAGTTTGTTGAATTGTTGGATTGTATTGATTGCATGACATCCAATAATCTCAGCCAGAGCTCAAGGCAAGGTTTCTGCAGACCACTCTCTGGCTGCAAGAGCCTGGGGTCCAGAAAGCAGACAGTTGTCAGGTCTGCAGTCACTCTACACCTGCTGCCATGTGCACAGGCTGGAGTGTGGCTAAATGTGTGTGTGTGTGTGTGTGTGTGTGCATACTTCACTATTATTCTTAAATATTGAAATCTTTAAGTTTTTAAGGCTAGGTAGAGGGTATTAAAGTTGAAATGGATAGTAGGTATTTATCTCAAAAGTTCATGTAAGCTACTGTATGGAGATGCCCCCAACAGATGAGAATAGGGACAGGCGGAGTTTTCCGTCTGGAAACCGTCTCATCATCTATGTACTAGGTTGCCTGCAGTGGTGGTGAACGGCTAGGAGTGGGTGCGCCTGTGTGTGTAGCTGGGGCTAAGGCCATGATCCCTGTACAGTGCAAGCGAGCGTGGACCTTCCATGCAAGGGGACTTTCTCTAGATGGCATTTGGGTGCACAGACAATGGAGAGCCTCCCCGTGCAGCCCACCAGAGCAGCACAGGGTGGGAAAGATCCCAAGAGCAAGTGGACTGTCTCATACCAGGGAGATTTCAGTTCTTTCCTCTTTCCTCCTGTTCCTTTGCAGTTTGACCTGCAGCGGATTGTGATCTACTGTGACGCCAGGCATGCGGAACTGGAGACTTGCTGTGACATCCCGTCGGGTCCGGTGAGCAGACATGCAGACTGGGCTGGAGATATGTATGGCATATGGGACTTGAGTGTTCAGGGTTTGGGAATTAGCAGTTGATCCCAGGATGGCACTGGCCTCCAGTGTGTGTGGTCATTCCAGGTTCATAGTTTACTTCTAACCATTCACACAGAGCATGAGTTTGGGGGAAATCACATTAACAGAGCTTCAGTCAGGGTGACCCAAAGCTTCCAGCTGTGACCCAGCTTTGGGAAAGTGTGGAAGGCAGAGGATGGAGGGTGCCCCTAGATTGCAATGAGCTGATGAATTCCATGCTCAGGGGAGGGGAAACTACAGTGCTTTCGGACAGGCAGCAATGTGGCACTCAGAGCACTAATGGCTCCAAGATGAGAATTGGACCCACTAGGCCTTTGAATGTAGGGTTTGCACCCTTTAGGCCTCATCACCCACTCCTTATAATCCCATTTCCTCCATTTCTCTACCAAACCCTGCTTCCAAGATATGCTTGAAATGCGGAATTGGAACAGGACCTGTTTCCCAGGGTGGGCCAGGCTCGGGGACCCAGAAAGGCCTTCATCACTGTGCTCTTCTTAGCCCTCCTACAGTATGCAGGGGCTGGGGATCTGGAGACACCTTAATGTAAGTGTGGGTAGAGAGGAGGAGAAGGAGGAAAAAGGGGGCAAAGGAAGCTGAGATTTTAGGGGGGTCAGAAAGAGGAGGGTCAGGCTATGGAGTGTGTAGGTAGGAGACAGTAAGATGGACGTCTCCCTAAGTGTTCTCATTTACCCCGTCCCAGAAGATGATAAAGGAAACACCCTTGTCTCCATCCTGCATGGTGAGCCATGCGACCAGGGTGGTTCAGTGGTTCTTCTAGGTTGCTAAGCTGGCCGCTGTCTAGGGCATGGCTGCCTAGCCTGCCCTCGTGAAGGCCTCAGGAGAGCAGAGCCCTGCTGGTAGATGTGTTCTGTCCACTTGTGTGCCCTTGGATGCTTTTTGGTTTCTTTTCCTTGCCCCGTTCCTTCAGTTCCAGACCTCATGCTCCTCACCAGGGGGCGGCAGATTCTGACCCCTTGACCCTTCCTTTCAGTGTCAGGTGACCGTGGTGACAGAGCCTCCGCCTGCACCTCCACAGCTGCCCACGCCTGGTAGCGAACAGATTGGGTTCCTGAAGACCATCAACTGCTCATGCCCTACCGGAGAAAAGGTAATCCACCCTGCTTTCACCGTCCTCCCTCAGCCCCCTGCAGCATCAGAGCTGAGTGTGGCAGGCCAGGCAGGTTGGCAGGTCCGCTCTGATAGTGAGCTAACGTGACAGCTTCCCATCACACCAGGCCTACCGGACCAGGGTGGCCCCAGGCTCACAGTGGCTTTCAGACCACCACGTGTTCCTTGGAATGTCTGTTTCTTTACTTTTGTGCATGATGGAAGGGAGGGTCTCAGACTTTGGTCTAATTAATGTTTTCCTGCAGCTAATAATGCGTTATGGGGTCTCCCTGGCTGTTATTTACGCCCTCACCCTTCTTGCTGTTTCCTCTGGTTAACCACACACACTAATCTCAATATATGTCATTACGTGTGTGGGGCGTGTGTGGGTGTGGATGTATATTTATGAATAAAGGTTTGGCTATCATTTTAAGTTTTACAAAGTGCTTCATGCTTGTGAACATCCATACTTATATCCACTGGGCACATTAAGTTCTTGGTTTGTACCCAAGTCTTTCATTTACTTGCTTTTAAATTTCTATAGGTCAGTAGTGGTCTTACACAAACACACACACACACACACACACACACACACACACCATTTACTATTATGAGTAGTAGGAACAAGGTTGTCAAAGAGCAGAACTCTCTGGAGACAGTCTCTGTGGGACCCTATGGACTGGTACCCCCAGGGCCTTAGTCTACCGCAACAGTTGTCCTCACCCATGTGGTGCTAGCCACCCACGAGGACTGTGAGGCTCTGCCCAGTACTAGGGATGCCCAGCCTCAAGTAAAATAAGAGTTGGAGGTAGCTGGATCAGTCACTTTGAATGTAATATCTGGCCAATATGCGCTTCTCTTTCCTTTCCCCCTGGCTGTTGTTCTTCACACCTCCCATCCCTTGTTCTATGCAGAGAGCCAGGCTCTTTGGAACACATGGGTAAGGTAAGGAGTTCCTTGTCAAGTCAACTTGCCAACGACTAGTTATCCCCTGAGCTTTTAAAGTCAGGCTGTAGGCGTCATTAGGATACCCCATGACCAGTGTCTAGGTTAGGGAAGAAGCAGGCAGCAGAAAGATGGGATCAGCACACTCAGGCTGGGCAGCTGGTCTTTCATCTGCAGTCTCAGGCTCAGGCTGCCTCAGCCCATGAACAGATCTCTTCCACATGCCAGGGAAGCCCCAGAGAGGCAACTGTCTAAACCCTTATTTTCCTGAGTCTCACTTGCAGTTAGAGCTCCAGTGGGAAAGGGTGTGGAGAGGTTTTTCTCTCCTGCCAGTGTGTCCGGACAAGAGGTGAAACCCAAACCCACCATTCCAAGGCCAGTGCTTCCCCTTGGATCCAGGTCTGTGTCTGAGTGGGTCCCATGCAAGCTTGTGTGGTCACTGCTGGGAATCTCAAGAGGCATCAACTTTCTTTGCCACTCATCTTCCCACTGTCTAACTCACCAGTGCTTGGCTCTCCACTGACCTCCTTGGCATGGTTTAAGGACACCTCTTCACTACATCCATCCCCGTGTGACCCTTGCCACATCCCCAGTGCTTCTAATCTCATGTCTCAATATCTCTCTCTGATAGTTCCCAGGAAAATAAAAACTGGTTTATTGCAGGGACACTCATCTATCTCATCTTTGGCCATTTGAGGATACAGCACCTTCTGCATGAAACATCTTTTCCATTTCTTGAGTAGCTTTCCCTGGCTGACACCTGCTCCTCTTCGAAAGCATGAGCAATGAAACTTTGCTGAGAACATTGGCCTTGTGATTTTCCCTCCAGGCTTCCTTTTTCCCCATGTTATTTCCATTGATAACTGTCCAGAGCCTTCTTTGGTAGCAGGCTTCCTCTTTTGGGCCACCAACTAGCTCCCAAATTAAGACACGTAGACTTCTTACTAGTTAAGAATGCTCAGCCTTGGCTCTGTCTCCTTTCATCGCCTGATGAAGGTTAATATTCAGGAGGATGCCTATATGTTTTTCTTTGAGTTCTTCTTATTTTGCTTCTCTAGGATCTCTAATTATAGGTTCAATGTCCTTTATTTATGGTTAGAAACCAAATATGAGTGAGTACATCCCATGTTCCTCTTTTTGGGTCTGGCTTACCTCACTCAGGATAGTGTTTTCTATCTCCATCCATTTGTATGCAAAATTCAAGAAGTCCTTGTTTTTTACCACATTGGAGCACTGGACAGAAATCTCAAGGTCCAAATCAAGAGCAGAAGGAGAGAGAGCACGAGCAAGGAACTCAGGACCGCAAGGGGTGCACCCCCACACTGAGATAATGGGCGATGTTCTATTGGGAACTCACCAAGGCCAGCTGGCCTGGGTCTGAAAAAGCCTGGGATAAAACCGGACTTGCTCAACATAGCGGACAATGAGGACTACTGAGAACCCAAGAGCAATGGCAATGGGTTTTTGATCCTACTGCACGTACTGGCTTTGTGGGAGCCTAGGCAGTTTGGATGCTCACCTTACTAGATCTGGTGGAGGTGGGTGGTCCTTGGACTTCCCACAGGGCAGGGAACCCTGATTGCTCTTTGAGCTGACGAGGGAGGGGGAGTTGATTGGGGGAGAGGGAGGGAAATGGGAGGCGGTGGCAGGGAAGAGACAGAAATCTTAAATAAATAAATATAAAAAATTGCTCAGCTTTATTTTAGCTCTTATTTTAATCTGTTTCTCTTTATCTACATTTTGCCTTGGGATGCCTCTCTCTCTCTCTCTCTCTCTCTCTCTCTCTCTCTCTCTCTCTCTCTCTCTCTCTCTCTCTCTCTTTCTCTACTTTTTCCCTCTCTCTCTCTCTCTCTCTCTCTCTCTCTCTCTCTCTCTCTCTCTCTCTCTCTCTCTCTCTCTCTCTCTCCTGCTTCTCGTGTTTGGCTGGCTGGTGGCAGCCTGGCTTCTGACCTCGGGCATGTTCCTCCTTTTCTCCATTATTTTCATCTCCCCCTTCTCTCTCCTGAGCCTAGATTTCTCCTCCTACGTATTTGCTCTGCCTGCCACTCCTGCCTATCCCTCTCCTGCCTAGTATTGGCCGTTCAGGTTTTTATTAGACCAACAATCAGGTGCTTTAGACAGTCAAGGTGAAACAAATTCTATGTATCTTCACTTAATTAAAGTGCACATCTTGACATCATTAACAAAGGCATCAGAAACAAATGTAACCTACTTCCACATAGTTAAGGTAATATTCTGCAAAATAAACAAATGTAATGCATCTTTGCCTAGTTAAAATAATATTCCACAACATTGTTTTCTAAGAAAAGTCCCCTTTCTCTCCCAGGCTTCAGTATACTATAGCCATGGCCACACCTGGCTAATAACACTTCCTTGCTTTTTCTGAGGCACAATCCTAAGTTCCAGTTGACAGAGATTGACTAGTGTCTGTTTGGGGGCTGCTTCACCTTTGGATACAGATGCAACTATTAGACAATGGTTGAATTGATGAATAAATTGAGTGTGAAAAGGTGGATGGATAGGAAGATGGACAGATGGGGGTGAGGGGAGAAAGGCATGCATCCTCTCATTCCCTTTGCAGAATGAGGCTCTCCCGATTGAGCTTCTCAGTCTGTGCATTCTCGGCCTCTTACTCTGTGTGACATCACCTGATAACCTATTTTTTTTTTCAAGTCGTTAATCCTAGCTTTTGGCCATAGACAATAAACACCTGCTATGTCCTTCACACCGTGTTGCACACTGAGATTTTAAGACCAGCAGGATATGGCCCTTGAAAGTCTTAGTCTGTTTAGGGAGAGAAAACTCTAGGACCTGGATCATCCTAGGGAGCTACCTTCACAGGAGCAGGTGGATGGACAAGAAGACCTACTCACTCTGCATGGAAGACAAGCCATGTGGAGGAGCTACCTGACCACCTGTGAAGCTGGTGTGGCCCCCTGCCTCCTGCATCTGTGTGTCTATTAAAAACTCAGCATGAGACCCAGGAAATCACAGTCTTCTTCATAAGGCAGAGCTCTGGCTACACACGCTTTGTTTCCAGCTGTTCAAGTCTTTCATTTCAGTTAATAAGTGATGTCAACCATCCTTTGGGGTCCGCGTTTACATCTCTGTTATCAGTCATGGTGATGGATGCGAACAGTGTCCAAGACGGTCTGAAGGACACTATAGGAGCTCCTGTGTGCACATGCTGAGGACATCTGTGATTGCTCTGAAGTAAATGGGCACCCAGGAATAGAGTTACACCATTTAGTCTTTCTTGTCACTTTGGAAGAAGAACATCGACTGAGGAACAGCCTTTGTCAGATCAATCTTTGGGCATGTGGGTGGGGTAATGTCTTGATTGATGATTGATTTTGATTTATGGTTGAAGTGGGCGGGCCCAGCTCTTTACATCATCTCTAGGTAGTTGGAGCTGGCCTGTATAACAAAGCAAACTAAAGGGCTGGAGAGGTGGCTAAGTGGGTAAGAGCACTGGCTGGTCTTCTGGAGAACCAGGGTTTGATTCTCAGCATCCTTATGGTGGCTTACATCCATCTGTAGCACCAGTTCCAGGGTGGCTAATGCCCCCTTCTGGCTTCTGTCAGTACCAGGTACACACATGGTACAGAGGCAAAAAAAAAAACTCATGAAAAAAATATATATTTTAAAGAATGCAGGCTGAGTAAGCCAGATGGAGCAAGCTGCATCTCTTCATGGTCTCTTCTTCAGTAATTACCTTCAGGTTCCTGGCTTGGGTTCTTGCCTTGACTTCCCACATTGATAGACTGTGACCTGGAAGTGGAATATGAAATAAATATTTTCCTCACCAAGTTGTATTGTGTCAGAGTGTTTATTACAGCAACAGAGACACAAACTAGAACAAGAGTGAAAATATTATTATTGATGGGATTAGGTAGAAATGGGCCAGTAATATGGCGATATCTTTATTTATAGCCTAAGAATCATGTGTTTGTTCTCAGCTTGGCCATATAAGAGGTGCCCACAGCATACAGAGCATTGTGAACACACTAACAAGATCTTTCACACATTTTAAAATCTGAATGCAGCCATGTATCTAGAAATTGCCTTAGACCTGTTGTGCTTTGTGTTTTAGTAAATAATCATTACACAAATTGATAGTAGCAGACATCATAATTTACTTTCTCAATAAGTTATACGTTCTGAGAAAATAATAGCCCATAAAATGACTTTGTTTATGCTCATTTATGTTGTCTATTGATCAATTATATCATTTATCTATAAGGTACAAACTGATGCTCTAATGTGCCTCTTAGGTACAGAATTCTGGGTCAATCTAAAGATAACATCAGTCACCTCATAGACCTATAGTTTATCTCCATCTAAGTGAAATTTGGCCCCTCTGACCAGTGTCTTCTCCATTCTCTGACTTCTCAGCCTGGAACCCTTGTTCTTCTCTCTGATCTCTATGTGTGGCATCTTTAGCCACACATATGTATGAATGAGAACATAGACTACTCCCTTCCTGCTCCCCGGTGTGTTTACAGCTTTGATCCTTCTGTGGCTGCACTGGGAAGTCATGGTGAAAGTTGTCAATGCATGTTTGCAATTGGGGAATGGATTCTCGGCTAAAGTCAGCTGTTTCCTGCTCAACTCTCTGACCCTTCTGGCTTAGCATATGACTAGATTTCGAGCCCAGTAGTAGGCAATTAGCCCATAGGAGAGATGGGGAGAATTAATATATCACCTTTATTGTTTCTTCTTGTCTTTCTTCCTGCAGGGTGAACGGGGCTTCGCTGGCCCTGTGGGACTCCCTGGTCAGAAGGTCAGTACCTACATGGTATAGTGTCCTTTGCTTTAACCTCTATGGAAGCATGGCAGGGGTGTGTTATATCACTGTCCCACAAGCCTCAGAGTTGCCTTGGAGCGAGTTAAGATGCTACAGTAAGAACAAGTGGCATGAGATTCAAGCTATGAGACTCTGACCTTTCCAGACCTGCACCTCTTAACCTAAACGTTTACAGAAAGAAGGGCAGGGTTGCCCAGGCTCAGGTTCATAGCCCATGTGTTCCAACGGGCTCTACTCTCCAGAGGCAGTTAATCCTGCATCAGTCCTTGCAACTTGATTGTTTCAAGAAGCATTTAGGACTTGGGCTTTAGGAGTTACTTAAGTTGTATAAATTGTATGCATTTCTTGTGCACAAAATTTGCAAACTCGGTAGTTGCACAAAGTCAGGTGCTCAACGCAGAGTACTCCATCTTTGGTCCCAAGTAGCCTCCTCTCCCTCCCACATTCTCCAACATGCTACCATCTCCATCACTGCTTCAGTTTTTGAACATTGATGGCCGGAGGTACCAACTACATGGCAGTGTGGGAAGTCTTTATTTTTGCACAACTAATACTTTGTCTGGGGCTGAGGGTGATGGTAGAGAAAGAGGCCGTTGCATGTCTTCACTTTTCTTGCTTCTGTCTTCTTCTGGGCGAAGCGCTCTATCATCACATCTGAGCACTACAGTCCTCCCCATACCACCCCCCTCCTTCCTAACCTTGGCCTTTCTGTCTCTCATTCTCACTCTTTTCTGTTTTTCATGTCATGGTATTAGTACACACCTTCTCAGCACCAGGTTGACTCGTGATAAACGTTTGTTCCATCATTCACTCAAAGACTCTGTACTCAAATGCCCAGGTCTGGCAGGGCCCAGGGATTTGTGAAATAAATTCAATGAATGTGAAGGAGTGTGACTTAGGCACTTCTTTACTTTCCAAGCTGGGGCAGGCGACCTCATGATACAGTCACCCAGGATGGCATCAGTTCTGGGGAAGTAGGGCAAGGTTGACTGTGGACAGCCTGTGAGTACAGAATCCAGGAGAGTGGTTGGGAGGATCTGACCTGACATTCATTTTGCTTCTATCCCTTCAGGGTGAAGCAGGACCCACTGGACTGAT
The DNA here is from genome assembly GCF_014885135.2 of Alexandromys fortis. NCBI lineage: Eukaryota > Metazoa > Chordata > Mammalia > Rodentia > Cricetidae > Alexandromys > Alexandromys fortis. The sequence continues at coordinate 4,728,690 of NW_026067930.1, forward strand.
GGGTGCTCCAGGGCCCAAGGGAGAAAAAGGAGATACTGTAAGTAAGATGCTGCCTTTCTACTTTGAGAGAGCATGTGGCTGGTATGTGAGGCCCAGGGCTCCCCCACGCATCCCAGTCTGCTCACATTGATTAGCAGGTGTGGGCCAAAGGCCTGGTAAATACAGGCGCTGAGTGCATCCAAGCCATGGGAGAAAGCACCTCTCTTTTTCACCAGGAAGAGCTACCTGCTGGACAATGCCATAGTATTCTTTAGCCTTGTACTTCATTCTATCCATCCCCAGAATTCTGCTCTGCCAAAGTGGTAGCCCTGTGATGCCTGAAACTGGCCATTTCGTAGTGTCCCCTTCACTCTGGCCATCTCATGTGCTTGTTCTAATGTATATAAATCTACTCTTGTCAATAATTGCATTATTAACAAGTGTATTACATAGACCAACTAAAAGGCAGATTTTCAGACAAGGTATAGAAATGTCTGATTACAGCCCTGTCTAGGGGAGCTTCAAGAATACAAGTAGGGGACTGGGAGCGTGGTTCAATAGTAGAACTCTTGTCTAGCAGACACAAGGCCCTGAGTCCTATCCCCAACAAGTGTGCGTGCATGTACACTCAGACAGAGAGACACACATACACAAATATCACTCACATACTGACACACATGAACAAATACACACAATGAGGAAGGAGTTTTGAATATGCACATTTTGAAATTAGAAAAAAATGGGAACGATCATATGATTATCAGACACAATGGGCTTTAGGATAGAAGAGTTCATACAGGCTCCAAAACCACAGAGAAACCCTGTCTCAAAAAAAACAAAAACAAAAACAAAAAACAACAACAACAAAAAAAGATACTTTAGTCAGTTCTTTAAGGTTTCTCCAAGATGCACAATAATTAACATGATCACCAACAACAGAGCCTCACGAGGCGGGACATACAACTGATGGGTTTCAAAGGAAAGATCGACAACTTCACAGCAATGGCTGCTGCCTTGCATACTTCACTCCCAGCGAAAGCCAGAAGAACCAGCAATGTAGCAAAATGGGAGTCTTCCTGCTGAGGAAATGTGCAGCTTCTGGGCGAGCAGTCCTGTATTTCTCGAAAGCCTATAAAGGGAGTTACCATGCAATACAGTCCCTCTGCAAGGAAACACAAGCATGTGTTCACACAAAAACATGCACACACATTCAGAGTGCTATTCTCTTATAATAAACTAGCAGCGAGCCACTGGCCATTATTTAAAGGGTGAGTAAACAAAGTGTCCTGGGTCTCTGCATTCCCATTGGTCTATAACAAAGGAAGTTGTGCTGCGGGGTACAACATGGATGAAGCTTTAGAAGACTTTGCTGAGTGAGAGGAGGCAGTCATGAAGGGGAACATTATTACACCTTATATAACATAAGAAATATTATAGAATATAATAGAAATACAATAGAATTAATTTCTATTCTAGAATAGAATAAAAAACAGATTAATGTTTGTCTAGGGCTGGGAATGGGAAATGGGGAGCAGCTGCTAGTGGGCTGGGCCTTTTTGCAAATAGTGAAAATGTTCTGAAATGGATTGTGATCATTGTTGTATAACTTTAAGAAAATTAAAATTACTAATTAGATACTTTAAATAGGTGAATTATATATTATGAGAATTATATCCTAATAAGGCTCTTATGGAAACAATAGTATCTATAATGTTACATTATTAGAAAATTAAATGAGAAGACACTCATAACAGTTCCACCTCTTTCAGAGGTGCCTAGGCATAGTTCATGAGATAGTATCCAATTGCTTGACTCTTGGGGTGATGCCACACTACATAGATGCCCCCTCAGTAAACCTGTGTCTTCTGATTTCCTTCTCTAGGGGAGAGGGTCCTTCATCCAAGGAGAAAAGGGTGAGAAGGTAAGCCTCCATTATTGGTGTCCTCCAGGGTTCAGGGTGGATCTTTGGGAGGTGTGTATAGCTATGTCACCTTCTGTGGATTTGAGTCGGGCAGAAGGCCCCTGGCTGCAGGCCTGGCTTCTGGGTGTCTCCTGAGTTGGGTGGCAGGAGCAAATGCAGACACAGCAGGAAGGGATAGCAGGTGGAGACAGGTAATGGAGGTTGAGAGAGGAGGAAAGAAGGGACTGAATGTCTCCTGGAGAGCAGGCCACCGGAGCAGTGCTTGAGAAGAAGTAGAGTCATGGGCAGGACACCCGAGTGAAGTGAGGAGCAAGAGGAGGCCCTGCACAGATGAAGCTGCCTTACTGTGCTCAGGGTACAAAAGTGTGACTTGTGATGCTCAGCAGAATGGAGATGGAGCCAGAGACACTACCTAGGGACCTCCAGGTAGGACATCAGATATCAAAGCCTGTTTAGGTTTCATGTACTGTGATAGAGAACCAATGAAAAAGTCTTTGTGTGGTCAGGAGGCTGAGGATGCTCAGTCAGCAAGAAGAAGATAGATCTGAGAGGGGACCGTCCAGAGAAATTTGGGAATGAGTCAAAAGATGACTTATTGGGGGAACTGATGAGGAATAGAGCTGCTGTGTTGTGACTGGACAGACAGAGGACTGGAAGAGAGTGTGTGGCAGGGCTGCTTTGTTCCCAGCTCTGTAAGTTGTACCTTGTTTCCCTTCTAAATAACAACCACAGCACAGCAGACCTTGGGGGAGTGTGCAACTTACTCTCCAAGGAAACACTTAGGATGGTAGTCGATAAAGACAGATAAAAACAAAGAGCTGCTAAGGATGGTACTTCAGTCATTGCCTGTGGCAACACATTTCCATGATTCTGAAAATGTCTCTTACGTCCTAAGGGCCTGGAACTTTTGCTGGACCTCACAGCCTGACTTAATCCACCTTGAGATCACTTAAGATTGCTGTCCTGCTGTGCAGTCGTGTGCTTGTTTAATCTGCCTTTAAGAGAACAGTGTAACGGCCTACTCTACTTGCCTTGGATTTCCCGTATGATCAGTGTTTACAACATAACTGTAATCTTAAATTAGCTACACCTTTCTCTCTGTGTTCCTGAATCAGAGGAGTTCATTTGTGTGTGCATGTTATGGGAATAAATGTGGGAAACAGCAAATACATTGAAATAAACCGTATGAAACGAATATCCATAGTGTTAAAAAGCAGCATACAGACATTGCTAATAGCACTAGTTTGTTATCTGGGTCCCTTGGGACCAGTTGGGGTCAGTAACTTCATCCCTTGGAAAACTCTGTTTAAGATTACTGTACAGTATACCATTCTTACCCCAGTAATGCATTCTGGGAAAAACAAAGCCCTTTGTCAGTGATGCATACAGACACAGACAGATGCACTAGACAGCATTCAGGCAGGCATAGGTTCAGATTCAAACAACAGACAAGGAATGGCAGGAGACACAGGGAGAGTGAAGTAGAGGAGTCAAATACTGGCTCCCTCACTCTTAGTTAGATTACTCTAAGGTGAAGAAGTGATTTTCTTATCCTTAATGTAACATGAGGCACGTTACAAGTGACTATGCATTTATTACTAATGTGTTCAAGCTGATGCAATTGCACTTGAGTGGTATCCACAAGACTTCATGGCCAATATATGTGTCACTGACATTATTGGAGCGCTGGCTCTTGTGGGGACAGATCCTGTGTTGCTGTGCCCTGGACTGGGTCACATCAGCTCCTTGAACAGGCTGATGATGTCATACAGTTCTGGTCTATGAAAATATGGAAGAGGTGTTCAGGGAGAGCCCATCTTTATTTAACACTTTCCCTTCGGGGTTTGCTCCGAGAAACATCATGAAATGCATGCTTACATACCAAATCCTCACAGACTATAAGAGAAACACATGTGAATAGTTGATATATGCAGTTAGAAACAGATGGTGATGTGGGGGGTATAGCATGAAAATGTGGCTGTACACATGAATAACGCAATCGAGTCCTACACTGCAAAATCATGCTTAAGATTATAAAGAATGATCAGAAATATTTTGTCACCTTTCAAAACATTCTGTGAAATATATGTAACCCAAGTTATGGAGGGTGGGAAGAGGTGCCTGCCCCTATGAGTAAAGGGGAGTGGGCAGAGGCCAGGATAGGTGTTTAGGGATAAAGAAATATCACAAATCAGTCTCGGGCATGCAGGCAAATAATCACAGCTACTTGGAAAGCTAAGTCAGGAGTATGGCAGGTTCAAAGCCAACCTGAGTAACTTAGCCAGACTCTGTTCAAAACTATATATTAGATATATAGATCAGTTAACTTGCGTAGTGTGCCTGAAGCTCTGAATTCCATCATGTGTATGTGTGTGTGCATGTACATACAATCCAACTCTCACCCTCAAACTCAGACTATCACTGTGATCTCTGTGTGACTAAATGGGACAGCCAATATCTAAAAGGACATTCTCGCTTGCCCCTGCTGTGATTAGAGGGCTCTGTACTGGTGACTTGTATGTCTGTACTCAGGCTGTCACTTCTCTGATCCCCACATGACACACCCACCTTGAGCCATCCACATTGTAAAAGAATGGGCCCTTTTTTTTTTTTTAAAATCCAACCTTTTAAAATTTATTTTTTTCTTTTTTTTCCTGTTTTTTTTCTTTTTTTAAATTTATTTATTAAAGATTTCTGTCTCTTCCCCACTGCCGCCTCCCCTTTCCCTCCCCCTCCCCCAATCTAGTCCCCCTCCCTCGTCAGCCCAAAAAGCAATCAGGGTTCTCTGCCCTGTGGGAAGTCCAAGGACCACCCACCTCCATCCAGGTCTAGTAAGGTGAGCATCCACGAACAAAAGTATATGCTCTATTTTGTTTATAGCAGCATTGTTTGTAATAGCCAGAACCTGGAAACAACCTAGATGCCCTTCAATTGAAGAATGGATGAAGAAAGTATGGAATATATACATATTAGAGTACTACTCAGCAGTAAAAAACAAGGACTTCTTGAAGTTTGCAGGCAAATGGATGGAAATAGAAAACACCATCCTGAGTGAGGTAAGCCAGACCCAAAAAGAGGAACGTGGGATGTTCTCACTCATATTTGGTTTCTAGCCATAAATAAAGGACATTGAACCTATAATTCGGGTTCTTAGAGAAGCTAAATAAGAAGGAGAACCCAAAGAAAATTATATAGGCATCCTTCTGAATATTAAACTTCATCAGGCGATGAAAGGAGACAGAGACAGAGACCCACATTGGAGCACCGGACTGAAATCTCAAGGCCCAAATCAGGAGCAGAAGGAGAGAGAGCACAAGCAAGGAACTCAGGACCGCGAGGGGTGCACCCATACACTGAGACAATGGGGATGTTCTATCGGGAACTCACCAAGGCCAGCTGGCCTGGGTCTGAAAAAGCCTGGGTCAAAACAGGTCTCGCTGAACATAGCGGACAAGGAGGACTACTGAGACCTCAAGAACAATGGCAACGGGTTTTTGATTCTACTGGACCTATTGGTTTTGTAGAATGGGCCCTTTTGGCCTGATGCAGTCACCCCCAGAGTCTTGCAGAAGCAGGCCCCCTTTGAAACTGCAAAGTGAAAGGAGTTTATGAGGGAAGAAAGACTTCAAAGTGGGGTGGGACATGAAAACAGAACCCTGCCATGTGTGTATGATCCGGGTGTCTTCCCTTCTAGAACAGTGGCCAGAGATGAGTTTCCAAAATCATCCAGAGACATTATGTTTGGATGTGTGCTTCCTCAAACTCAAAACCTTACACTTCCAAATCCCCATCTGCCAGCAATAGTATTAGAAGTTGGGTATTTGAAATGTGATAAAGTTGTAAGATTAGAAACTTTATGAGTGGAATCAGTGTCCTTATGAGAGGGCTCCAAGGGATACCCTCTTAACCTTTCTGTCATATACATGACTAACAAGAAACTCCTCCAGGAACCAATGGGTGAGCCTTGTCAGACAGGGAATCTACCCATGTCTTGGCCTTGGACCTGCAGCATGCAAGACTGTTTGAAACAGTTTACTTTTGTTTCTAAGTTCTTTATCTGGGTGGAGACAAGGGTTGTCTGGGAAAGGAGAATCATAAGATGTCACAAGGAATAATGGTTATGCCTTTAATTTGTTGTTTCTTTCTGGAAGCAGAAGGTGTTGTTAGCTATGACAGTTATGCAGGTCCATTGACCAATGGTGATGGTTTTGTCTAGAGTGCGGATTGGACTTTGTCTGATGACACAGTAGCGTGTGATTGTCAAACTCATGACATCAGCCCTTGCTTAGCCTTTTAACACAATTTAGTTTTTAATGTTTAAACATTTTGAAGAAGGCTGGATTACGTCCAAGATCATCGAGCAAGTCAGTGACTGTATTGAGGCTGGGGGTCTCCAATACATGCATAGTCATTCTGTCCTTTTCTGTAAGAAATGCTGGTATCTAGGAGTTCTTGACCCTCAAATCTGTTCTGTATGTAAATCAGCTTGTTTTATATAACGATTTCTTTGTAGAACTTTTGAGTAGGAAGATACAAATGACGTTTGTGTTTATGCAGTGCAACTTTGTTTGAACCTTTGCTCATCAGTGTCATCCTTTCCTTGCTCCTGCTCCTTGCTCCTTGCTTGTGCTTCCGTGTTAATGTGAATTATGTGGTTATTGAGTTGGGGGACTATAGCTAAGTTTCTCCTGCTTTGACAAAAATGAAAGGATTTGGACGAAGTTAGTTTCTTTGTTTGTATGCCTTCACATATTCTTGGAGGTGGAGGGCAAATACCGAAATCCCCAAAGCTGCTCTAGGAACTGTCTGTGGTGCTGAATGGCACCTAGGACGAGATTTGGTTTTTCAAGAGTCTTAGAGCCCAGGACTGAAATGGAATAGGGGAAGTCGTCAATTTTCCCTCCCCCTTCATCTAACAGACAGATGCTTGATAAATCTCAAGGCCAAGCACTTCAAACGAGAGGTTGAGACCCTAAATGGGCGAGGTTAATGTTGGATTGCTAAACTGTATCAGGCAAGGCTAAGTGGGAGACATCCAGACGCTGGTTTACTGGGTCCAGACCTTAGCTCAGTCACTTAGCAGCTGCTTGGCAAAGGACCATGACTTCATCATGACTTCAGCTCTGTAACCCTGGCTTTTCTCCACGGTGACTTGGCAAATATAATAATACTAGAACCATATGGGTTTTTGCAAGGATTAAGTGAACTAATAACTAAAATAAATGACTTACATTTGTGAAAAGAACTTATGCATTATGTGTAATTACTCTTACACCAGCAGTATTCTGTTTTTAATACCAAATGACATCTTTTGCACCCTAATCACAAATAGTTTGTTATCCCCAGGGGTTGGCAGCTGCAGAATGTCAGAACTCCCCTGTATTCTTCCCCCAAGGAGGAGTTCTGCAGCATCTAAGATCATAGGCATCTGAGGGAGTATTCCCTGACAGTATCTCCCAGGTGCCAGTGTAGAGGTCCAGTCCTTACTCCAGTTCACCTAAAATAATTCACATGGCATCTAAGAGTAAATAGCAGCATCAAGAGTTTACAAGCACTTACTACCTCACGGGAGTCTGGCACTACTGTTTCGTTTAACTTTTGAGCTGGACATCCTTGTCCTCATCTTACAGTAGATCTGGGATCTGCTGGCTTTATCAATATATGTGGTCATGGTTGGATTTGATATCAGGTTGCCTGACTCTTTAGTCTGAATTTGTCTGTGCTGAGAAGTGGTTCCTGGAGTGTCTCATTCATTAAGACTGCCGTGGATGAGGGAACATGGCTGCCTAAAAAGGTTCCAGGCAGTGCTGCTAGTGCCAGCCCAGGATCCTCTCACTTTGAGGGTCACTGTCTAGAAAATTCCTAATACTTTCTTTGGAGTGTCAGCTTGACATGCCTGCTGCCAGATAGATGAAGAATCACATTGGTGCAGTTTCTCCAGCTGAGGACACTTAGAAATGGGCCATGGCATCATCTCCTCGGGCGAGCAAGAGACATCTGCAGTCCAGTAATTACATCTGGCTAATAAAGTACGGAAAATCCCCCCAAGGCTCTGGATACTGGCAAGGGGGCGTCAGCGGATGAGTAATGTCCTGCTAGATGTTGTCTTTTGTGGCACTGCCAATGGGATCCTGGAGACAGTCACATGGGTCAGAGGAGTCAGAGTCTGGACTTGGAATCAGTACTACAATTTCGGGTCAGACTTTCAGGCATGGGATATACCTCTCCCAGCAGCCTGGGTTGTCTTCTTTTAATGGACGTATGCGATGTGTCTATTTGAAATTCTTCTAACAAACCAAGTGATGATTTCCCTTTCATAACTGAAATGTGCAGGCTTAGAAAGCCACTCAAAATGACAGCAGCACCATGCTTGGTTTGAAGTGTCCTGTCTTGAAAGCATTTCCTCGCCACCCTTGGGCTAGAAGCAGGGTTCCTCCTTGTATCATGCCGTCTGCGGTCGATGAAGTCAAGACACAGGAGGAAATATATTTTAGTTTAATACTGATGCTACAACCAAAGACCAGGGATGGGGTAAATTTTAATTTACTCTTTGAACATTTTATACATGTATATAGTGTATGTAGATCATATCCACTCCTCCTAGAAACCTATCACATCTTCTTCCCACGTTCATTCATTCATTCATTCATTCATTCATTTCATTTCATTTTAACCCACAGAGTCCAGTTAGTGCTACCCATATGTAATTAGCGCTACCCATATGCACGTAGATATGGCATCACCCACTGGGGCATAGGGAACCTACCAATGGCTGCACTTCAGAAAAAGGCGGTTCTCCCTCTCACAGCATCTTTCAACCTCATGTAGATAATTTTTACATAGCGGAAATGAATTGGTCACTGTTTAAAGACCAGGAAGTCTGAGATGGCAATGCCTGCTGTCCGTGTCAACCAAAGGATGTGTGCTTTATAAATGGCAGCTTATGGCTCTGTCCTGACATGGCAGAAAAGATCAACAAACTCCCATGAGCCTCTTTTGTGAGGCTACTATTCCCATTTCCCAAGGGTCCTAACTCTGGATAATACTGCATGGGGATTAGGTTTCAGGACACAGATATTCAGACTCTAGGAGGAAATAAATGTGTTACTCTGCTAAGTTGACAACCACGAAGGGTACATGGAAGTTCAGACCTCTCTCTTCCTTTATTTTCCCACCTGCCTACTCTGGCTTATCTTTTGACACTTCATTGTGGACATTCAGCAAATTCCCTTTGAACACCTTCTTCCCATACTGACCTTACCAATTTCAGGGTGGCTATCTACTCTTTACTGGCTGACTTTGTGGTTGTGGAGGGTATAATTTTTTTTAAAATTTTTGCATCAGGGTCTCATTGTATTGTCCAGTCTAACTCAGTCCTCTTGCCTTCCCATTCTTGGAGTGTCAGCTTGTTAAATGTGGGGGAAGGGCATATTGTTAGTTTTTAACAGGGTAGATGGATAGATAGATAGATAGATAGATAGATGATAGATGGATGGGTGATAGATAGATAGATAGATAGATAGATAGATAGATAGATAGATAGATAGATCTTTTGAGGCTGGTGATCAGGCCCAAGCACTTTCACATGCCAGGCAAGTGCTTTACCGCTGAGCTATACTCCAACTTCTATAATATTTTGTATTATATAAGATATGTGCACTCATTTCATTTTCACATCTGAAAGCAGCATCAAATGCATCTTACAAATAATGAAACTGAGCTGAGAGACGTTCAGTGGGATAGAACCAGGCTGCTGCAGATTGTGACTCTCTCTTCTCAAAGACCCTCACGGTAGCTGGAGGTGAATCTGGTGAACATTTCAGAGGCATACTGTGGTGGGAAGGCAGTAAGTATTCTGTGGTGTCGGATTAGGGGGCCCTAGAACATGTAAGATGTATGTGGGCCAGTTTGACTCTGCATGTAATGAAGAATTTGGATGTCATGACAATCTCAGGGTGGAAACTGCTCATACTAGGTCAGTTTTCTGACTTGGTTATCTGAATGATACAAACATAATACAGCCTTGCTGCTCCCAACCTACAGGCCCCTCCCACATCACGTCCAACCTCTCAGCCCAGCCAGAGCCTGTACAACCTGCACCAGACTCTAGCCTGACAGAGACCATTGTAATAAACTGATCAAATGCAGAGGCATGATTTAGTGGCACCCAGTCCCAAAGGATACATCTACAACACAACCTCTGCATCTAAGGCTCAAGGGATTGCCAAGGAAGAGAGGATGGAAAGATTCTAAGAGCCAAAAGCATAAGGGAGTTTGCCATGAGATGGCATCTTCTAGACATGTCAGAGAAGCTGAACCCACGAAGTCTGATCAATGTGCTACCTTAGCAAGGTCTAAACAAAGACAATACTACTACACGTGCTAACATGGAAGGGAGAAATCTCATGCAGGGGGCCAACCCTAAGTAAAGAACCACAGGCAGCTAAGGGATGCTGATTGGGTAAGTGTTAGGAACACATACACACAATACATATGTTCATTTATGTAATACAGAAACAGAGGCCATAAATTCAAGTAAGATCAAGAAGAGTGAAGTGGCATACATGGGACAGGTTGGCTAGAGGAACGGCAAAAGTAAAAATGGTATATTTTAATTTGAAAAAATAAAAATTTATAACACACATTTATATTTGAGTGAGAGAGGAGAGTTGGGGGAGTTGTTATATGTTCTGACTTAGAAAATAATCCTCCAATATTAATTATACAAAGAGGGGTAGCCCACTTTTGTATTAAATCATTACAGGTTCACTTCTGTTAGACAGCCATCTAAAACTGAGCTGCCAAGTTGTCCACGGTCTTGGACAGGCCAGCTTCCCATGTGAGGTGTAGAGTCCCCAAAGATGCACACTGTATCTTTGTACATACATACATACATATATACTCTAAACCTGTCCCTAGCCTGCCTTGGGCCATCAAGACTGAGATATGTGGGAGACCTTAAAGCTTCAGTGTGCCAGCCCTTGAGACCATTCTCTTTCCTCTACATGGGGCTGTTCACCGTGCTCAGGTGGACCATATGACCAAGATTTATTTTGGCACAAGGGTCCATCACAACCTTCCCTTAAAAGCCAAAGGGTTGATGTCCAGAGAACATCCACAGAGCCCTGGTGCCTTGTCAGGAATTGGTGCCATGTCCTCTTGTTTCCCATCTCAGAGTTCCCAGATAATGTCTGGGCCAGACTCAAGGGCCTCCCCTGGGTGTCCCTGTGGTAGAACTAACAAGCAACAAAAAAAGACAACTGTGAGGACAGGCAAAGGTTCCAGAACTCTCCAGAGTTCTCTTGGGCGTTGTCACAGCTCACACCCATGACTCCCTTTATTAGACTCCCCCACGGGCCAATTGTGCCCTACTGTGCCCTCACTTTCATCCCCAAGGCAGGAGCCCCTCTGATACCACTTGCCTGCCTTCAGCTGTAGGATATCCAAATCCATAGGAGCCGGAAGACAGACAGGCCTTTCCGAGAACACGCTATTTCAAGTGGGTAACCAGTGTGTCGGGAGAAGTCTGCTCTCAGTGCCTAGATAGGCCTCGTTCTGAGGGAAGCCCTCTGCAGGGGGTGGGGGATTCTTCAGGGGAGGTACTTACCCTTTTGTGATCTTTCTCTTTTGGAAACCTTTGGACTTAACTTTTTAGGATAGAGGGATATGAAGTTAAGGAGGCCGGGGTACTTCTGATGGATGAGCAGCGAAGGAAGGCATCTGAGACATGGGTCTCGGAGAGAGGTTAGAGCATTTCCCTATATGTGACCTCCATTTCAGCCTCATGGACCTGTGCTGATGTACTAGCTCCCATGATGTCAAGAGTGGGCCTGAGAGACCACTCTATGCTCTGTGATGATGGCATTTGGTCTCTATGTAGGATTGTGAAACATCACTGGACCGATGTGTCCAGATGCGGTAGCAGAGTAAAGAGGCATTCTCTGGGGCCCTAAGTCAAGCTTTCTACCATAAAAACTGTGGCTTTGGGTGAAGTGCGTCACCTTCCTGTGCTTTCATTTCAAGAGCTAAGTGAAGTGTGGATAAATGTTGATTGTGGGGATGAGTTCCACTCAGAGGTGACCCCAGACCCCCTAGTGCTAGGGTCCTGGGAAACATGCAGTAATGATCAACCCAGGGGGGCAGCACCTTCATTGTTTCTTTAATATATCAGAATTGTTATGGCTCTACTATCGCTACTGACTCTTCCCTGACAGACCCAGTTATGACAGTAATTATTTGCATCTAGTCAATGTTCAGTCTCTTCAGGACTCACCTCTACCTGAAATCTTTAGCCCTTCCTATCCCGGGAGAACCAAGCAAGGTGATTTCTTCCCAGTTTGCTGATGGATAAATGGAAGCCATGGACACCTTGCCATGGTAGCGGTCCCCATGGCAACCATGGTTGTGACAGTTTGATCCAAAAAGACCCCATTGAGCCCCCTGTGTCCTAGAAAATGACTGACCACAGAAACCCTTGTTCGCTCAGAGCAACTTTTTTCCTCTTGGGAAAATTCCCCAGTTAGACATGTGTCTCATTATACTTGGGTAAGGATGGACAAATGGACCTGGAGACCAATGGAATGTCCCTCCTTTTCCCAAACCCCGGATAGATAGGAGTTGCTGACCAAATACTCTGTTAGCTTCCTCTTTTTGTTCTATGCATGTGATTGACCCTCGAACTCTTCTGAGTCCAGGGTAAAAGAAAAGGAGGCCACAGTGGCCTGGACATAGCCACTGTTTCCCAGCAAACTCCTCTGTGCACTCTGTATATGACTGAGGTTTATTCTCCAGGTTCCCAGGACCTGTTGCGCACCTCCCACGGGGCTCTGGGTCACTGCTGTCTCTTCATATAGGAAAGAGGGCACGGAGAGCCGTGGTCAACAACGCGTATTTGAGGCTACAGGAACGCTCAGAGTTTTCCAGCCCCTCCTCCTGTCTGATGCTTTCTCCACGGCCCCCCTGCTGTCTTTATCCTATGCCAATTGGTGTTCTCTTTCTCTCTTTTAGGGATCCCTGGGCCCACCTGGGCCGCCCGGCAGAGATGGCAGCAAAGGCGTGAGAGTAAGCTCTGTTTTTGCCACTGTAGTTCTTCATCACTGGTGGGTGGCTCACTTGGGATGAGTTCTGGGCTGTGGGGAGTGGACACCCCAGGCCTCTGGCAGCCACTTTGGGGTGCCTGGGGCCTGCATCGTGCTGACTATGACCATGTGACGGTTTTGCTCAGGGGGAACCTGGAGAGCTGGGAGAGCCGGGACTGCCTGGAGAGGTGGGCATGAGGGTAAGTATCGCTGGGAGCTGCGTCTGTTCTCGGGGAACAGACAGTTCTCAGGGGTGCAGACCAGCTGCTTTAGATGTTGATGAGGTGCTTGGATCGGTTTCTGCCTCTTTCTCATGTAACTTCATACAGATGGATATATGTCTACGCATGTATAATTCCTCGTGCATTCTTACAGAAACTGGTCATCCAGTTGAAAAATGTATTATTCTCTATAGCAGTAGAGACTTTCCACGCCAATCCAGGTAGAGCTGGCTCATCCTCTTCAGTTGGTGCCTGGCAGCCAGTGATTTGGGTGCCATTGTAATGTACATAGCATTTACGTACTTATTGCTCCAGGCATTCTTTTTTATTTTTCTAAAATCAGTGAAACACTAAAGCCGTGTAGGGGTGTGTGTGTGTGTGTGTGTGTGGTGTTGTATATGGCATATGTGTGTGGTTTTGGTGTATGTGTGGAGGCAGAGTGTGGGAGTGGTGTGTGTATGTGTACTGCGTTTTTGTTGCTGTAGGGTAGTTTATAAAAGTTGGGATAGCTTTGACAGAAGAAATGCCCAATGATTTTATTCTAGTAGATTTTTCATAGATATGTACGAATGTGTTGTCTTCAGACGAAGGAAGTTTCTGCTTAACCAGGCTGTGCTCAGAATTATGGTAGATCCTTTCACAGGACTTGTCCAGGCTGCACAAATCCTGTGGCTCCCTGAAAACTTCAGCCACAGCAATCAGATGCAGAGATTCAGAAGCCACCCACCTGTCTGGGTCAGACCATGAGAAAGAAAGCTGAGGGACTTGGGGCAAGTGGCAGTGGGACTCTTACATATAGGCTCCTGATGGCTCCAAGTTCAGCATGCCTTCCTGTGATTGTGGCTTCACTATGCATCGGGTGGGAGGAAGAGCTGTGGGTGTTCTGACCAGGCATGAGGACAGGGAGTGTCCACTGGGCACCACGGTACAGGCAGTGTGGGAAGCACCTGTGACATAAGAAGCAGTGTGTCCTTCTAAAAAGAATGTTGAGAAGCGCTTGCCCTTTTCCCCATCCCATTCTTCTTTTGTGGACTCTTCTGCAGGGCCCTCAGGGACCCCCTGGTCTGCCAGGACCTTCTGGGCACGTTGGAGCTCCGGTAAGTAAATGGTGGGGCTGGGAGGTGGCTCTGTCCCTCTGCGCAGCTGTCAGCAGCTGGCTTTCCAGCCCGCCTTTCACCTCAGTCTATACAGTTATGAGACTCATGAGTCACCAGGGGAACAAGTTTAAATGCACATTGCTGGGGCCCCTTTCCTGATGAAGCAGGGCAGAGCCTGGGAGTATGACACTTGGTGTAAGCCATTTCCACCTACATGCACAGTGCACAGTCATCTACTCCAGAAGGAGGGTGGAGTCTTCCCTTCGTCAGGTGAGCTGGGTTCCATAGCTTGGAGGACTGGCCAGGGAAACAATTCTAGGGGCTCGTCTGGAAGTGTGTGCGTTCAAGGTCCAGGTTGAGGCAGGAATCCAGGTTTCCTGGTGGATGTAGTTGGGTGACATAGGACCTTCTCTACCACCTTGTCATGGACATGGGTGTGAGCTGAAGTTTTTCCGGGGGCCTCCAGAGGGTGAGCACTGGGAGGCCACATTGTGAGGTGTGTCATTGCTTGTTTTTTTTTTTCCTCCAGGGTCTCCAAGGAGAACGAGGTGAAAGGGGGACTCCAGGAGAAAAGGTATTTAGAGTCCATACTGGCCAATTAATGCCTATCCCACAGAAAAAAGAAAGATGCTAGGGGCTCTTCACTGTGTGTGTGTATGTGCATGTGTGTGTGCACATGTGTGTGGCAGGTGTGCATGTGCTAGCTCATTTTGCTCCATGGAAACAATCTGCACAGACGGGCAAAAGTTTGGTGCTATGGCCTCAGTCCTCTTGCCCAGGAAGAGGTACAACTTTCCAAGCCAAAGTTCCTTGGATTGGAGCTCAGAAGGCCTAGTTGGTGTCAGAGACTCACATCTTACATGGCACCTTATATAATTTCTTAGTTCTCATTTGCTCCTTCAATCTATGTAATGCCATGTATGCTCAACATTCTTCTGAAAGCCAAGGACTACAGAACCTGCCCCCTCCCTCTCACTGCCCTCTTCCCTAGTTCATACTTAATTTCTTAAGACTCAGATAAAGTCCAATTCTTCTTAGAGCTGGGACTTGTTGCCTGCCCTCAGGAGGGCCCTGACCCCCAGGCAGGCTGCACCCCATTATCTTTTCCTATAGCACATGTTTCTTCAGTCTTGAGTGGGATGTTTTCATTAAGTAATTTAACTTTATTTCAGTTCACTTGGGACGTAGTGAAAATTACTTTCCAGTCTCCCCATTCTGGTGTATCCACAGCCTAGATGCTGATAGAATCCTGTAGACTTCCTTATGTGTACCTAGTTCATTTCACACAGTCACATAAGGTATCCTGGTCTGTGACCTATAATTCCTCTTTGTCTTTGCTGTAGGAAGGCTAGCGACATTTAGAAAGATTTATTTTTATTTTATGAGTGCCTATTTATTTGTATGTAATGCACTGTGTGCATGCGCAGTACCCATAGGATTCAGAAAAGGGTTCCAGTTCTTTGAACTAGAGTTACCAAAGGTTGTGAACTGTCATGTAGGTGCTGGGAAGCAAACTTGGGTCCTCTGCAAGAGTAGCCAGCATCCTTAACTGCTGAGTTCTCCCTCAAGCCCTAGGCCATTACTTTTTCTGTGTTGTTTTTGTGTCTTTCACTTTACGAAACATGTTCATCAGCTGGGGGGAGTTTCCTGGAAGAATCTTTAGAGTCTTTTATGTCTCTGAATATCCATTTTCCTAACTGGTGAACATGTTGAATTGGGCCCCCCTCCAATTCTTTTGGCTGATGTGCACTTAAAATAGCTTGTGTTCTTAGGACCCGCTTGGATTTCTTACATCAGCAGGAAGGAAGTTTCCATCTTCTCCTGAGACAGGTCCTTCCAGCTGCTGGGCCTCATCTCAGCATGCAGTGTCTGAGACTCCTCCTCCACTCTGTCACTGTGGTGTGGTCTCCCTAACTGGGGAAGAGACCTTCCTTCAGAGTTTGTCAGGTGTCTGAGGGATACAACTGAGGTCTCCGTAGGATAAGGAGGTCCCTGTGTTTGAGGGACCGAGAAGCCCAGGTGGATTGTTCAGGCTGCTGGGTATGGCATGGTTAGTGAAGTGTAAAGATCTCTCTACCAAGGTGCAGAGAGGAACAAACCCGCTAATGGTACCAATGGCTGTGAGTTGTGAGCCCTGGTGCTACCTGGACGGCCATGACCAGGACCGTGGTGGGTGACTATCAGCACTGAGTGCCTGAGGCGCTGCAGGTGTTCTGCACTGGCAGGATAGCTCAGGAAGAGGTAGACGTAGTGATGAAATGACAAGTGTCCCTGCGGTGGAGCCAGATAACCTGGGCTGTGCCCGAGACCTTGGATGAGGTTTTAAGTTCTCATCTGTTAAAAGCCCTAGTTTGTCCTCCAGGAATAACCCTCCCTTTCTCAGGAAATAGCTCTGAGGTCAAAAGAATCGTGAAAGAAAACACAGGAGCTGACATGTGTGAGATGTGCTCCCTTGCATGTCTGAGGGGTCTGGTGGTTTATGGGACTGAAACCAAGGCCTGTGAGGTGAGGGGAGGTACTCCTGTGTTTTGTGTTTTCAACCTGATACTCTCATATGAAGTTATCCTCAGTCAGTCACCCACTCCCCAAGGACTTTGGTCTTTAGGGTTGACACGCTATCTGTTGGGTCTCACTTGTAGCAAGTGTTTCTCCTTCGTGGGCATCCCTGGTACATCAGACATATAGAAGTACATCCTTTGGTTCATTGGGTCAACATTTATGGGAAAGCTACCTAGAATCTTGAGATCTCAGGCGTCAGCTGCTGAAGAACTCTCAGAGTTTGCCCTCAAGGATCTATAGGTTAGGTTACTTTTAGAACTTGATTACTTTTTCCTTCCTTCCCTCCCTCCCTCCCTCCCCTCCCTCCCTCCCTCCCTCCTCTCCTCCCTCCCTCCCTCCTTCCCTCCCTCCCTCCTCTCCTCCCTCCCTCCCTCTGTACCTTTCCTGTATCTAGCTTTGCTTTCTGTCTCAGTCTCTGTTCTTGTGCCTCTCCACGTTGTTTCTCTCTCTCCTGTCCATGTCTCTTTTCCTGCATTTCTCTCACCCTATGTCGTATCTACCTGTGTGTGTTCTATGTGTCTCTGTCTCTTCAGTCCCACCTTCCTCTTTCTCTCTGTGACTCCCCACACTCTCTTGCCATTGTCCCTTTCTTGCCACCTCTGTGCTCCCCCATTTCTTGCTTGTCTTTGACTTGCTCTCTGCCTCACTACCTGGCTGTCTTCTTTCATTTCTGTCAGCCCCCCCACTCCCTGCTCCCCTTATCTGGGCTCTCATACACTCCTGCTTCTCTCTGATGAATGCTCATCTGTCTGCGTTCCTACTTGCTGCCTGGTGCATCTGTTGTTGAGACATGGTGCAGACTATTGAGCTGACACGGTCCAGATGTCCAGCCAGGTCTGCTTCATCTTTGCTCTATCCCTGTTTGAGCTACATCTGGGAGATCTCTGGGCTCTGGACTTTATTCAATTAGGGCTTCAGGTGTGAAGACACAAGAAATGGAGGGCCAAGGCATAGGCGGAGCCTTCTCGAGGGCCCAAGTGCCAGGTGACATTTCACAGGGAGAGCATTTGGCATTGGATATCAGGAGTTCCTGCTATTTTTCATGGTTTCACCATGTGATTGCATCCCCATGGCTTTGGACGCAGGCCTAGCCCTGTCTAGAGAAGAGGAGTGATGAACCACAGACACTGAGACTCTTATAATTCACTCAGCCTACGCACCCAAAGGGAGCCCGGCATGTTGCCCTGAGGACCCTACACAGGCCTTGGATTAGTGGAAATAGTCTGAGGATTTGGGGTCAAGATACCCCAAAGTTGTTTCCACCTCCACATACTCAGCTTGATCATGTAGCTTCTTAACTCTGAGCCTTGTTTTTTTCATGTGCTCAAGCTGGCCAACATCCCAAGGGATAGGAAGGAGGTAATATATAATAACAGGTGTGGAAACAGTGGGCAGAGAAAAGACATACAGACATCACTTCTCCCCATGGCCCGAGCCTTCTGTGGCGAGATGGTTCATTGTTCATTTACATCATGCCTAATGTGGGCAGATGGGTTGGGGATTAGATAAATGGGTGGATGCTGGCATGCTGTTAGCTAGTGGTCAGTTCTTAGGTCCATTCCAAGGGCAGGGAGCCTGGTGGATGCTCAGATTTGCTGGACCAAGTAAACAACACACACACTGTGCCTGCCATTTTACCAACTGTGTAATGACACCACATATCTACGTTTTACTCACATAAAGATCTGTGTGATGAGGAGACCGTGGTACCCCTGGGTCGCAAGGGAAACAGAGATAGAATTACAGTTTCCCAAGTTTTCCCCCTCTGCTCTTTGACCCCAGTAACTTCAATCCTGAAGATGTTCTGTGTGCTGATGTGCTTAGCTCTCCTGTATGTGGGGGAGTCAGATGGAGAGTGGAATTGAGCATGCTTGACACTCAGGGCCTAGGTTCCCCTTGCCTTCTGTGACAGTGATCATAGGGTGTCCAGCCAGCTCTTTCCATGTGACTATTCATTCTTTGTTTCTGCATTTTCCTTCTTCGCTAGGGTGAGCGAGGCCTGGATGGATTCCCTGGGAAGCCTGGAGAGCCAGGAGCACAGGTAGGTGGGTGGTGGGGTTGGTAGGCAATGTTCTTTGTGACAAGAATGAGTGCACCTTGGCACTAACCTCAGCTTCTTTCCTGCTCAGCGGGGGCAACAGTAGTGCAAGGTCCAGACCTCACTTGTGTTGATTTTTGCAAGACTTAACACTAAAGGGATTCCAGCAAACACATTGGTTTGCATCCATTATTCCTTGGGTAATAGGATATATTGCCATAGTGTGAAGCCCATAGGTGATGCACATGCTCACAGGGGTCAGTATACAGGAGTATTGCCTTCACCGCATCTCTAGAAGAAACAATTAGAAGCAGCCCAAATGCTCAGCAAGAAGAAAGAGTTGCATGCAGCAGGATTCGTTGATGCAGATGAAGGAGAAGGGAATGTGTACAATAAAATGAAATGGTATGGATGAAGGAGATGGAACTGTGAAATCCATGAAGTAATCTGGACTGTGCCTCCATAGACAGAGCAATTGTTCATGAGAAAATGCATCTATAGTTTAGGCTCTGGAAGGATAAACTGGGAACTGGAGACTGCTGACTTAGTCGGACTTCCACTGAGAACGGTGCTGGGCATAGACAGCCTCATTCCCATGGATTACAATAAATTCTCCTTGCAGTCCACTCCTGGTGGGTGCCCATGGCTTGTCCAGCTCTCCTTCAAGTCCTTTCATTTCCCAAGGAGCAACACAGGCGCATGAAGGGCAGGCCCTGTTCTCTCCTCCCGTCCCTTTTAAGCATGCTCACTCTTTCCTGCCGGCTTCTCTCAGTAGGATGCCCTACACCGCGAGGACCCGAAAAGCAGTAGTCCAATGCCTTTGGCATCTCATAGGCAACCTCTCTGGGCCTTAGGTTCTCACGTCAGTTTCCTAATCCTGGCCCAAGGCTAGGCTGACTCTTCCCCTTTTCTAATTTTGAGCCACCCATGCCCAAGACCTCTAAGCATTTCCAAAGGGCTCCATCAGACTCCGCCCTCTGCCTTCTGCTGCCAGGCAGATCTGGGTGGTTTGTGCTTTTGCCTTTTGTGAAGTTCTCTCTCTGGCATCCTTGTCTTTAGGCAAAAGGTGGCCTTGTGCTTTTTTCTCAGACTGTGGTGTCCAGTTGCAATTACCAGCATGATTCCAAAGATGGCAGCGTGGGTATACAGGGTTCAGATTTCCAGAGGAAGAGCTTCCTAGTGGGGGAAGGAAGCTGGGAAGCCTAGAGTTGGGAGACCGGGCCTCCTAAGGATAACCAGGTCCCTGTTCAAGATGCATTTTCTGGAAATTCCCTTTTCCACTCATTTCTGTGTATCCCGGGACCTGTGATAATCCATTTCTGCTTTTTTTCCACCAGGGAAGACCTGGACCTCCTGGTGTGGCAGGACCCCAGGGAGAGAAGGTAAGGAAGCCAGAACCTGGGAAGAGAGTACAGCACAGAGGAGGCTCACTGGGTGTCCGGAACTCCCAATCAGTTCTGCCTTAGCATTTGAATTGTTTTCCTGCCTTAAGAATAAATACCCGCCCTTTGGGTGCCCCAGCTGTGGTGGCCCAAGCCTTTAATCCCAGACCTTGGGAGGCAGAGGCAGGTGAATCTTTGCAAACTCAAGGCCAGCCTGGTCTACAGTGTAAGTTCCAGGACAGATAGACAGATAGGGCTACACATAGAAACCCTGTCTCAAAAAGCCAAAAAGTGTGTGTGTGTGTGTGTGTGTATGTGTAATATATATAATAAGTACCCATCAAAAATAAACTCCAACTGGCAGTGAGATGAGGATTCATCCCTACTACTTGTTCTGGCCTTTTGGAATCCCTTCTCTCTAGAGGGACAGGTTGCTTAGCCTAGATATAGGTGGGAGGCCTTGGTCCTGCCTCAAAGCAATGTGCTAGACTTTGTGGACTCCCCATGGGAAGGATCACCTGCTTGAGGAGTGGATGGGGTGTAGGATGGGTGATGGGGGGGGGGAGATGGAGGGAACAGGAGGAGGGAGGGAGTGGGAAATGGGGTTGGCATGTAAAATGAGAAAAAATAGTATTTAAAAAATAAATTAAAAAATAAACTCCAAGTAAAACCATTACATAATATCTGGATATATTTTAAAATCTTTTGGTCTTAAAGTATTCTAAGGGATGCTATGAATACATAAAAAATAATTTTAAAAATTCCTTTGTACTTCCTAATCTTCTTTCATTTCTTCCTTCCTAACAATCTTGCAAATGATTTGTGTCATCTCTGGAAATGCTTCTAATAATTAGGCTAGCAGCCATATCCCTGCACCCTGGTCCTCTGTTTAGAGCACCTTCCACAAGGCTTACTTAATAAACATGGTGCTTAGGATTTTGCATCTCAACCCAAAGGACTGCAAGTCGGGTTCTTTCCAGGATGAGAATTGGTAATGAAGATGGGTGCCTTGCTGAACATTCCAGTTAGAACACAAAAGCGAAGGGAGTAGGTGTGGGTTTGTTGTCACAGCAGGAAGGATGGTAAGGTAGACCCCTGTGGGAGGACCATGGACGCTATTCTTACTGAATCCTAGAGGAACTTAGAAGAAGCTAGACAGGCCCAGAGGTGTGTGGAAAGGCTGCTGGTGGGTGGGATGCAGTGTATGGACACTGGGATGAGAACAATCTTGCATCTCTGATGTTCAGAGTGACTCTAGCAGGAGGCATATATGGCCATCTCGGCACAGTCAAACTCCCTGCAGACACTTAAACTACAGGGCAGAAGCACATGGGTTGTGTAGTGTGCACGGCAAATCAGTCAGTGAGTCAACTGATAGAAGTAGGCACTGAGGGACAGGGCTGGACAGGGCTGGAGAGTGCTGTTTCTCTTGCTCAACTTCAATATCATTTCTAGGTAAGTTAACATTTCTCCCCTGCTGGGCGATTTTACAACTGAGATTTGCATTGCTGTGTTATTCCAATATTAGGATTTTAATACTCCCCCTGCAGAGACTTAAAATCTTAAAATAAGTTACTAGTTCAAGTCAGTAAGAACTAATGGCACTTGTTGCACAAGCCTGTTTCATGTGTATGTGTGTGTGCGTGTGTGTTGTCTATATTCTGCGTATTTCTCTTGTATTTGAAGATTTAGTTTATCTTATCCTACTTGGGGAAATGCTGAGGTATTGCTTCTCATGACAGATGCAAAGGTGGAAGGTCAGGCTCACAGATCATCACATTACTTGGGACATTCATTGAGATAATTAACAAGCCAGCCAGGCTCAGATGGTCTGGTGCCTCTCATCTCATTATGGGAGTGAAAATAGAAGATCTTCTAGACCTTTGCTGTTTCACAATCCTTGAGAAAACCATTGGAGCCAGAGGGGCCATCTTCTGAATTCCTTCTTTACAGATAAGAGACTGCAGACCAAAAATAGTATCTTGTCCAGGATTCCACAACAGATTTTATTAAATCTGTCTGTTTGTCTATCTATCTATTCATTCATTCTCTCCTAAATTATATCTGGACCACAGTTTCTCCTCCCTCCACTCCTCCTTTAACCTCCTTCCTCCTCCAGACCCATTTCTCTTTTTCCCTTCAGAAAAGGTCAGGTCCCCCGGGGTATCCACCAAACACGGTGTAACAAGTTAGAATAAGACTAGGCACATATCCTTATATCAAGACTACACAAGGCAACCCAGTAGGAGGAAAAAGGGTCCTCCAAACAGGCATAAAAAGTCAGAGACAACTCCTACTATCCCACAAGAACAGCAAGTTACACACGCACACATATGCATAGAACCTAGCTCAGACCCATAAAGGCTCCCTGACTGATGCTTAAGTCTCTGTGAGCCCCTGTGAGCCCTGGTTAGTTGATTCTGTGGGCCGTGTCCTTGGGGTGTCCCTGACCCCTTTGTCTCCTACAATCCTTCCTCCTTTATTAAATGTACTTTAAAATCCATCCATTAGGTGTCTCGGAGCACCTGTGCTGTGCTATGTTGAAAATTGTACACTATCTCCAGTGTATCGATGAACTAGGTAGCAAATCATCCCAACCCCCAGGAGCTTAGCAGACATGTGACTGGGTTGTCCCCACGCAGGGTCTCTCTTTTGGTAGACGTTAGATAAGTGCCGACTGCGTGCTAAACCATGAACTTGGCACAAGGGCCACTCCAAAGGTAGAAATCCTCTGGTTTCCACCTCCAGCCCAGCCTGCCGCACCAGGTATCCCCAGAATGGGGGTCCGGCGCTGTTTCTGGAACAGTAGATAGACGCGACACACCTCACACAAGAGCTGCTGAGACCCTGGTCTGAATGAGCACAAAGAGGAAATGGAAAGGCCCGAGTCCTCCAGTAGCACCTGAGCTTGAGAGTGAGATGGGAATCGGATGCAGAGCTTCTAGAATACTCGAGGCGGGGGGACGTCCAGGCATGATGGTGATGTGTGTGGTGGAGCACAGAGAAGATTCTCTCCGTGTTTGGAGCAGGCAACAGAAGAATGTGGAGGACGTAACTGTTGTACTCTCTCTCCTTTGCAGGGAGATGTGGGGCCGGCAGGACCCCCCGGCGTGCCAGGCTCTGTGGTGAGTGACTGAAGGTGGGACCCATGCGCTCATGAGCTCATGGCATTGGTCATAGAGTACTACTGACTTCTCTGCATAAAGCAGAACTCATCTGATTGAGAGACCTTGGATAGGGATCGACAGGCAGTTGGTGGTTGCCAAGGGGGGAGTGAAACCAGGAAATACTATGTACGTTCATTAAATAAGGCCATAATGAAACCCACTGTTACGTATGCTTAATGTGTGCTGTTAAAACCTTTATCAAAAAGGGCATTCGATATCAAACACTGAATCAGATTGGGGAAGAATCATAAGCCACTGCATTGTGACACGCAGAGTGGATAGCTGGGATGGAACCGAGAGTGTTTGGTGACTGTTGAGGACACGATGACACCTTTGCTAACTCCTGTCTGTCTCTCAGGTGCACAGAGAGGGCCTGAAGGGAGAGCAGGTATGGAAAACAGGTCTTTCCCATGTTGGCAGAAGAAAAGCCACAGCTATGGGGTTGGGCTCAGGCATTCTTTCAGGGATGGGTCCAGTTGACTTCCAGCTGAGAGTCAGAAGCCTTTGTTGCCTCCTGGGAGCTTGGGGAGCTTGGGACCTTGTCAATGAAAGGCCTTGGGTGGTGGTGTTCCTGTTCAGGTAGAGAGGAGAGTGGTGACTAATGCATAGTTTCTTGTCTTTTCAGGGAGCCCCTGGACCAAGAGGTCACCAAGGCCCACCTGGACCTTCAGGAGCACCGGTAAGTCACTCCTCCCTCATGGCAGGGTGTACTTAAACACCTGTAAGTCTGGGGATGCATATTCTTTCCTGTTGCTGAACAGGGGAGTATTTCAGAAGCTCTGTTCTCGCTCAGGATAGGAGCTGTGGGCTTTTACCATCCTCCACGGGACACTGAACTGTGGACAGGGGGCATTGCTGCTGACGCACAATCAAGTGCAGAGATTACGCAGCCTGCACTCAGAGCCCCTTGTCCCCCAACAGGCCGTGATCAGGACGCTTGGTGTGTCCGTTTCTGCTCAGATGGGTCACTGAAGTGACAGTTGAACCACTTCATGCATATTTACTTTTCCCACCTCTCCGATTAGCCTTGATCGCTCAGAGGCTCTGTGCAGGCGGCCATTGATTTCTGCCTGTGTTAAGAAGCTAATGATGTAGAAAATAACCGTTTGGGAGGAGAACACTGAAGGGTCCCTGTGATCATTTATGGTGGAAGTTCAGATTCTAAGGCTAATTAGTAAAAATGCAGTGAACTCTATGGGGGGCATTTAACTCTCTCTCTCTCTCTCTCTCTCTCTCTCTCTCTCTCTCTCTCTCTCTCTCTCTCTCTCTCTGTGTTAAAGTTTCATTTCCAGGCAACATAATTCTGATTTCTTTACATCGTTGTATTTTTTTTGAGGGAAATGAAGTAGCTGTATCTATACATTGATTCACTTTGGGCTTTAGAGCCTGTTCATCATGAGGGCTCTGTGACAAGGGGTGGAACATAGACCAAGCCTAGATAGTGTTTGATTACAATGTAGTGTTGGGGGAGGCTGCTTGTTTGTTTCCTGGCCACCTAGACTCCTGAAATAATCACACAGAAACTATATTATTTGCAGTCCTGTTTGGCCAATAGCTTAAGCGTATTGGTAGCTAGCTCTTATACAATTGGTTAATTATTATTAATCTATATTATCACATGATTGTGACTGACTGGCAAGGTTCCAGCATGGCTTCTCCCTGACTCTGCCTACTCTCTCTGTATATCTCTTTCAGCATGGTTTTACTCTGTTAAGCCATTGGCCAAAAACAGCTTTTTTATTAACCAATGGCAATAAAACATTCACAGCATATATCACCTCCCACGTCAATGTAACTAGAACCATTTACTATCAGAACTTTTGGATCAATAAAGCTATCTTCTGCTCCACCATTCCAAAGCTCATCTTCTCATAGCTGTGTATCTAGCATAGCTGTAAGCTTTGAGGGATTTAGGTTCTGTGTGTATGTGAATATACATTCTAGATCCATTCTTGGAAAATGATGAATTTCTGTACAGAAGTTGCTCATCTTCAGCAGTGAAGGGATCGACATGATGACGGTTGACTGACTTAAAAAACTAGTAAGAGGCAAAACACAAAACTGAACTGGGTGTCTATCTACCTAGCCTTGGTGCTTCTCACTGTGACGGGTGTGATGGAGAAGGCCTTGGAGCTTTGCTGACGTCCTTCACTAGGGTCAGACTGCTGTCGGGAGAACCGAGGTTACTGAAGATGTTGTTCCTGCTGTACACGCCTGTCATTGGAGAGCAGGGCTTCATGCAGGAGAAGGGGTTGATAGTGGAATTGCTTACGTTAGCCAAGGTTCTGGAAACACCCAGGGGAGGCTTTGTTAAAAGGGAAACAGGATTCTAGGACTACACTTCTTTAAAGCATTGCTTTTGCTTATTTTTTCCATGCAGTGTATTTTTAGAATCGCATTTGTCTGTTTACTTGTGTATTTTACTATCTTCATTCATTTTTATTTCCTTTGGTTTCGTACAATATATTCTCATCATGTTCTTTCACCTCCCCCAACTTCTCCCAGATTTTCCCTACCCTCTCTAATGAAAATTGAAAAAAGACAAGCCAAGTAAAAAATAAAACAAAATCATTAAGATATAATACCAAACCAAACTCAAAAGTGCATGAGCATGCTTGTACACACACACACACACACACACATGCACGTACACATACACACACCCTCCCCCAAACCAAGAAGTCTCTTGTGTTTGCCAGCTACTCCTGGGCATGGGGCCTACCCTGAAGTACGGTTGATATACCAAGGGACTCAGCTTGGGAGGAAACTGATTTTAGCTTTCCCACGGGTATCTATTGCAAATAGACTCTTGGGACTCTTGGTTAGAGGTGTGGTATTGTATCCTCTTCCTTTGTCAGTGCTGGGATTTTATCTGGTTTGACCTGTGCAGGTCTTTTGCATGCTGTCGTAGGTCTGTGAGTTCATAGGTGCATCAGTCCTGTTCTGTCTGGAAGATGCTCTTTCCTTGGAGTCACCCACACCTCTGACTCTTTTAGTCTTCCTGCCTCCTCTGCATAGATCTTAGAGTCCTGGGAGAAGGGATCTGATGAAGACAAATAGGACTGAGTGCTCCAAAGCCTCTCACTCTCAGTATCATCCAGTTGTGGATCTCTGTGTCAATCCCCTTCTATTTCAGGAAGTTTCTCTGGTGAAGGCTGAGCGATGCTCTAATCAATGGCTATAGAAAGATGCCATTAGGAGTCACTTTGTTTCTATACTAGGACTAAACCTCTTAAGGCCAGGACCGATACTTTTCCTATTTGAAATCCATAGGTTTATCACATGATGGGATCTTATAATGAATACTTACGGAGAGATGCTCCTGCCGGTGGACACTCAAGAGAGCATTAGAGTGGAACTTGACTGGAGTGGATAAAAAGCAGGGTGACCATGGAAGGCACTCACAGTTAGATGCCAAAGGCCTTAACCACACAGCCTGTTGCGTTCTTCCACAAACGTAGCTTTGTATCTTTGCTAACAGTGCCTGATGACTCTAATGCTCAATTGATTCATCTCTAATTTGAAAATTATCATTGCCATCACCCCTTACATAACTATGCTGTGGGGGTTAAATGGACTGATGTACAAAATAGTGCTCTTTCCTAAGCCCAAGATGGGCAGCAGTCTGCATCTCTTTCTTCTTTTGAATCCCAGGCAGCACCTCAGAGCCATCCACAGAGTAACTGCTTCTTAAATCTTCATTGAATTGAACAAAACTGGGAAGCTGGCTTTAGTGAATTCTGTGGAGAACAGAAAAAAAAATTGAGTCTGTGTTAAGCAACCCCAGGGAGAGGAAAATATATCCTGTTCCATAATTGGAAACAGCATATGATACTTACTCTGTATCCAAATACTAGCTCCCTTCCCTAGGATGAAGCAGGCTCTACCAGTCGTACCAATGCATGGCTAGGCCACTAAAGGGTCTGCTCAATGCCAGGCATTTTTCCATGCTTAAAGCAGAGTAACTTCTGTGGGGGTCTCCTCTCTTGGGGTGCCCAGAGCTCAGCACGTTTCTCCTTATGAAGAAGGAGAATCGCACATACCGTCCCCTATTGTACCATGCACACACTCTCTTTCCCACTTACACAGTGTTATAGAAAGAAAAGACCATGGCTCTAAATAGAATCTGGTTGGTTACCAAGGAATTCTGCAACATTTGCCATAGGGACTGTGCATATATGATGCCGACTCTTTAAGATAACGAAAGAAGGTTCTGGACAAATTTTACCAAGGCACGGTGATGGAGCCAGCCCTTGAGATGAGGATCTAACCTGCCCATGAAGCTTTCCCACTTGTTCTTTACAACTGAAACGATGCACCGAGCCCGAGGGTCTGCTCTCCATGTGCTCCTCTCGAATGCTCAGCATATGGGTACATCACCTCCATTTTAGAGAAGACATGACCAGGATTTGGCAATGTCTGTTGACCGCCCCGTACCAGAGGACACATATTTATAGACATCAGCATTCGTTCTCTAATTGACATGCACCTTTCCTGGATAATTGTATTTGTGACAACTCTATCTATCTATCTATCTATCTATCTATCTATCTATCTATCTATCTATCTATCTATTTTTACTTTATTGTGTGAGTGTTTAGCCTGCTATGTAAGTGCATAACATGCATGCCTGGTGCCTGTGGCTGTCAGAAGATGGAGTCAGATCCATTTGTACTTGTGCTATAGATGGTTGCAAGACCCCATGTGGGTTATGGAAACTGAACCTAGGGCCTTTGGAAGAGCATCAAGTGCTCTTAACAGTGGAGCCATCTCTCCAGATGGTTTGTCCTAACTTTCATACTTTGGTTATTCTTCCCCAAGACTCAGAGAACCCAAGCTGGTTCCTATGGAGGAAACAAGATGAAAAGAATGGGCACAGACTTAGGAGTTAGACATTTGGGTTTCAGATGCTTCGTCTCTGTGTGCCCCATGCAGACTACTGAGTTAACTATGCCGTTCCTGCTGTGCTCTTCTGTAGTGTGTGTGACATCGCCTGTGTCTTCTTGCTTATAAGCCCGTATCCATCTGTATGTTTTAGATAGATTTAAGATCATAAATTGCTGCTTCCCCTCTGACCATATAATTACCCATTTGGATGCCGTGACAAGTTCCTGTCCAATGAGAGTGAGAGGCAGAGCATATGCCATGCTGTGGAACCCCACACTTAACATTCTCTCTTCTTTTTCTTTTTCTTCTCTTAAAGGGTTCGGTTGGTCCAGAAGGCAGAGAGGGACCCCCTGGGCCTCCAGGTCTCCGAGTAAGTAAACCATGTTCACTTTCTGATGTCCTGCTCACCCACGCTGGCTTCATCTGCGTGGCCTCCATTGTCTGACATCCAAAAAAGGACTCAAGTCCAACCTCTGCCCCAGGAACGCGCAGTGAATATTGAAAGTTGAAAGACTGGGCTCGGCTCATTCATCTGGTTTAGAATCCACTTTGTTCTCTGCCTTGATCTGGGCCTTGGAGACATGGCAGGTAGTCTGTGACTGGTTGTGGGTCTGCTACATGGGGACATACTAGCCCTGTGAAATCAGAATTCCCACCAGAAAGAAGCCAAATAGGGGGCGGTATTCAGAGGAAGCCGTTGACCCAGGCTGACAGTGGCCGAAGTTTCTCATAGGAGATGATGAGGGAGTTCAATTTTGAGAAAAACCTAAGAGAAAATAGAGACAAAGGTAGTAATCCGCTAACGTGTTACAACTTTAATTTGAATATCTGCATTATTATTGAATATTGTAGCTCATGCTAGTCAAATTGATGCAATTATCTTTAATTAAATTTAGTAACTGCCTTCTTTTGTAAAATTTTGATACCGGGCATAGTGTCACAGGCTTTGGTAGGAGGGCTGTCGCAGCATACAAAAAAAAAAAAAGTTGGATACTCTGCAGTATGGCTCATGGCTAACTGGACCAGGACTCGGGCTCAGCTCTGTGATGCTGGTTCCCATCCGTACCCACCACCACTGGAATGTACCCCTGAAGCTTCTGCTCGCTTTTCTAGTCCCTCACGGTGCTCTCCACTTGGTAATTAGATTCAGTAGAGAGATAGGCAGCTCCTGGCACAGCTAACTCCTCTACCCTGCATTTTCTTATCCAGAGGCCATGGAGCCACTGACCCATGGGTGGGTAGAGGTTCTAGTGTCTGATGGAGCAGCCCCTAACCTACTGGATGCCCCATTTGGCCCAAATATCACACAGCTCTTTTGGAGGATGATTTTGCATACATGCCGTGAATTGACTCAGGGAGTGGGGCCCACAAATCCCACATCTTCCACTGTGAAATCATGTGTGACTCTTGTCGCTCATCAGCTCTACCTGTCCTTGCTCACCAGTGAACCCTCAAACAATTCTGTTGAATTTAGCCATCGTGAACCTCCAGGAGTCTGAGAGAAGCTCGTTGTAAAGGTCAGGGACCATGTGGAAAGGTGTCTCCAAGGCTCTGAGGGTGGGAGGCAAGAGAGTGACTTCACATTCACATACTCAGCCATAGCCCATCTCAGTTTCCAGTCAGTCAAATGAAGTCGCTACCATGTTGCTCTCTCTCCCATGTAGTAGAGGATCCTAGGCTTTGAAAAAAAAAGTGTATGGGTTTGACCTCAAGGCTCTGTGACTCTTGGGTGCCGCCTGGTCTTTGCAAACCTGTGGCTTTCTGGCTATAGCGGTGAAGCCTCATAATGGCTGAGTTGCTGTGAGAAGAATGCCCAGAATGGGGAGCAAATTGTCCCACTGCTGGGCTTTTATTCTCTGAACATGTCCGCACGCAGTCTTATGAGAAGGCAACATCGTCACACGTGATGTCATTAGTGTTTATGAGCACCTTGCTTTGATGGCATTGAACTTCTCCAAGTGCCACCTTTCCCAATATAGTATTAGCTGGTCCACGGAATTCTCTCTGTAAAGATGACAATGAGCAGTTTTTATTCACTTACTTAATTTACCCACCGAGAGGAGAAAGGGTATCTTGTAGGGGCTCGCCCATCAGGCCCACCCTTTATTGTCAGGGATTGCCTGGACCTACCGTGTGTGCTTCTAAAATCAGCTGCTCTCATGCCGTGAAGCTCTCAGCCTTGTGAGCCACGTCAACCACAGATGAAACACAGGCTTGGCTTCCTTCATACTGAACACAGCTCGAGAGACTTGAGAACTGAGCAGATATATTGACTTTTGAGATTTGGGGATTTGGAATAGGGAGACTCGAGGGGAGGAGGAAAGATGGAGAGGGTAGGGTAGAGCTGTGTGTGGATTGAGATGTAGATGTGGATGTAGCAAGCTCCAACTGTGTGCTGGACCTGGCAATAACATCTGTGAATTAAGGCCAGGTTCTTAAAGAAGACAGTTGCTCAATGGCCCCTCAGGGATTTCCACCCAGGACTACATACCCTTCTGCAAAGCTTGTCTTTCTTTTGCTCAATCATCCGGTGCACCATATGCCCACAAATTTTATTTTAAGCTCGCATGATACACAGATGTTCTGCTATCTGCCACGGGATTTGCCAAAAAGACATAGGGCTCTACAGACTGATGCTCAAAGTCATCTAAGGCTAAGCTTTGTCAGGTCTCCAGGGAGATGGATAAAGACTCTGAGATATTCAGAGGATAGGGGAAGCTCAGTTTAGATAAGGATTCTGAGTCTTCAGGGAGTGATGTGGGAGCAGGTGCTGTTTGGGGCAGCTTTGTAGTTAAAGGCACGCTGAAGATGGTCACGGGACAAAGGAAGGGTCGCGCAGAGGAGACTACTACAACTTCTGTGCATAGATTACATCCCACAGTGTCATTTGCAAGTCTCTAGTTTGGGCGTGCATCCGTTACAACCCCAAAGAGCCATAGCCATGGCTTCTTGTCCTAGCCCTGCTGAAACTTTACTGGGGACTTTGCCCCATCCATTCTCCTCTCAACATTTTTTCCTTTCTCATTTTTTGTCCTTTTTGGTCTTCTTGTTCTTATCATACCCTAGCCTTCCTCCTGTTCTTTCTAGGGTAACTTCATCCTTTCAACACATGTTTCTTCTTCATTGGCTGGCCACACTGGTGGTTCGCTGAAGGTGCTGCTGTTGATGTTCTGGCAGGCAGAGGAAGGCACACACAGTAGTTAGCATTTAAGTAGGGGATGCAGAAAGGCCCCAGAGAGAATGATAGACTGGATCAGTCTGGGAGGCAATGAGGTGGCAGCTCAGGCTGGCAGCTGGCTGCTTGGCATATCTAGGCAAGGCATGATTAGAGCCATCAAGGGTCTAGCAGGGGATTTAAATAAGAGGACTGAGAGCAATGAGCATTTAGCCTTGGAGGCCATTGGAGGGTGGTGGCTTTCATTGTGTCTGAAGTATGGGGCAATTGGCTGCCTTCACTATGGTCAATTATGGAAATAAATATGCAAAAGTTGAAAAATAGCTAAGTGAACCTCTATATTCCTAATATCTATTTCAACATTTATGAATTCATTGAAAAAGTCTGTTTTATTTATAGCTACATTCAACTCTGCCCATCACTGGGTTAGCTGGAAGCAATGCTTAGTCCCATAATTTGTATATGAATATTTCAGCATATTGTCTCCCAAAGATAAAGGATTTTAAAAGAAACCAAATCATAATACCATTATCCAACCCCAAAATCTGCTAGAAATTTCATCCAATATTTACCCAAGTATTCAGCATGGTCTGTCTCCTCTGTGCCTGGCTGCATTTGCTCACTGTGATGTTTGATTCTACACTGGAGAGTCGGACTTGCATTCTAAATATATTCATTTGGATTTGGGGTCAGTTACAGGGAAGAGGAGAGCATCACTCAGGAGCTCCCTGATAATCAAATGATTCAAATGTCAGCTCAGGCCAGAGCTGGAGACACGGAGGCAATGGGTTGTGGAAGTCCCAACCTGGCCCAGTTCACAGGCTGGGCAGTGAGGTGACTTGGTAAGCGGTTGGATCCTGAAGGGCTTTTGTAGAGCAATGGAGGCAATGAGGAAGACCGTGCTACAGGATGCATCGGGAGAGCGGAGGGCTGTTTCTCTTGCCCTGCTCCCTCTGGTGAGTCACAAGTGGTGACTGGAAGTATCTAGGGGCCTCTGCCCCTCTGATAATGTGTGGCTGTTCATCACTTCCTCCTGTGTTCCATCCTGGAAACATTGTTTGACTTCCGTGCCTGCAAGAACACAGAAAAGAGAAGCAGGCAATTGAGATGTTGCGGGCTAGGAAGCAACTTCCTGTGCCATTAGCCCCTGGCTGAGTCAGGAGAACCTGAGGTAAAATGACTTACTAAAACATTCTATCTCTGTTTCTCTTGCTTTTGACCTGTCATCTCCCCCCTCCACCCCCCATCACTTTCAATTGAAACATCACCAGGAACTACTCCTGAACATCAGGATGCACATACAGGCTATGGGAAGGAATAGAGCAGCTAAAACCAGGCACAGAGACCTAAGCATGCAGACACAGACTAAAACATCAGGTAGCGGAAGGAATCTGGGCCAGCTGCTTTAGAGATTAGCCACAGGCAGACAGCATAATCATTGGCAAGGTGAATGCATTCATTTTAGACAAAGCTGATGTTTTTCTCCAATGACATGGTGAAGGCAGTGTATGGTGCCTAAGCCGCAGCGATGGCCAGCCCTCGTTACAGCATACTAAATAAGGAATGCTTGCCCAGGGTGGAGCCAGCAACGGTGTGATTTGATTTAGCTTCCTCCTGCCTGGACTAGAAGGTAAGGAGGAGGCAGGGACCACTGTCAGCTGGGCTTGGGAGGGGAGCAAAGGTGTCTGAATCTGGAATGTTCCTGTGGAAGAAGCAGAGCGAGCCTAAGGCCATTTTAACACTTGCATGTTCCAGGTTTCCAGGAAGCTCGTTCTCTCCAAGAGGTCTGTCCTCCTTATTGTCCACCCCTAGACACTTGTCCCCTCAGCCAGTGTCCATGTTCTGAAGAGGACTTTGTTGATACTCTTCATGTTGGGGACCCATCTTCTCAGCACTAGGATGTAAAAGCACAGGAGTGGAGACTTTTCTTATTTCTGTGTCTAAAGTATTAGGATTTCACAGCCATAAAACACAAATTTGTGTATATGTGAACTACTTATCCAATATACGGAACCATGTGGGATATACAATCGTATATAAGGGCATTGGTAAGTTTCTTGGATAATTTGTGTGCCAGAGGAAATGGATCAGACATGGAGTCAGATCTCTGAGCACACACATGACTGTGTGGTGTGGAGAAGGGCGGGATCCAGGACTGGTATCTGGTCCCCCAGGCCCTCACCTTAGACAGGACATATCCAGTATAGGTGGAGGGAATGTGGTTGTCGCCTAGCTCTTTGCTGCTGAGTCCTGAATGTATAGCATACATATTTTTTCTTCCTCTTGTCTTGACAAGACAAAAAAAAATATCAAAATTTTAACTTAAGTGTAAAATCTGGAATATTGAATCATGAGGAAGAGGGTCCTGGAAACTCAGAGTGAGAACTCGGTGCCCTGGCCAAGCTCCCTCTGATCGCTGTTGTCTGCTCTTTGCTCAGGCTCACATCAAGCTTTTTGGCCCTTTTGATTATTGTCACGTCTTCTGGTTTCCTCTCATCAGGTAATGAGAACCGAAACGATGATCCTCTCAGATTTCATTCTCCCCTTCTGAAGACAGAGGTTCCCTCTGGTGCTCATGTTCTTTCCCGTGTATCAGTGTCAGGAGGGCGCCCTCTTTAAATGGAGTTCATCTTCCCAGGTGTAGAGCCAGCAGCAGGTGGCAACAGATAACTGGCCAATCACTGCAGGGCTGGTGTGCAGCTTTGCAGTAGGTTTCTCTGAATGTGTGTATATTGTGTGTGTGTGTGTGTGTGTGTGTGTGTGTGTGTGTGTGTGAGTGCATGTATATGTGCATGTGTCTGGAGGTCAGAGATCAACATCAGACCCCCCCCCCCCGTCTATACAAGGT
The DNA here is from genome assembly GCF_014885135.2 of Alexandromys fortis. Taxonomy (NCBI): domain Eukaryota; kingdom Metazoa; phylum Chordata; class Mammalia; order Rodentia; family Cricetidae; genus Alexandromys; species Alexandromys fortis. The sequence goes on from NW_026067930.1 coordinate 4,763,042, forward strand.
TTCATCATTGGGTTAGGTAGACTGCAAGGCCTATGAGCTCCAGAATTTTTCTCTTCCCCTTGGTGCTAGCATTACAGATGCTCCAAACTTGGATCTTCGTGCTTATGTGCCAAACACTTTACCCACTGAGCCACCTCCCCATCCTAGCTTTATAAATTTATAAATTTTATTTTCCTGTTTGTTATTTAGTTTTCTCTAGGTATCACGGGGTATGGTCGCTTAATCTCAGTTGATCCAAGACCTGAAGAAATGTGTGAGTCCCCAGTGTTGAGAACCAGGTCTGCCTGGCTCCTCCACACCCTCCCCAGATTTAGAACTTGGTGTGTTTTCCATTGCAGAGATCAAAACTGGGAACTGTTTTCCCAACTGGGAGCACCTCACAGAGATCTGACCGACTAAGCGACCGGGCACATCCTGTGTGGTACCCCAGATGCGTGTCATAGTCATCGGTTTCCCTTGGCGCTGAGGTCTCACAGTGGCCAAACCGCATTAGCTGCCCCAGCTCTGACTTCTGTCAGGTTTCAGTGAGAAACACGGGCAGACCTTGTCACTGGCAGTCTGGGTGGCATTTGTTCCCCTCTCCATGGTTGAAACTTCCTGCTGGACCAGATGGGAGCGCAGCGTTTGGGCCAAAGGCGACTGTTTGATTCATTTCAGGGCCTGCAGCCAGGCTTTTGTTAGGCTGTTCTAAGTAGTCCCTGAACACTAGGTTTCAGATCCAAGCAGTAGAAAATGATCATTCTTGACATTTGGAGGCAAGGAGAGGAGGAGCCGAGCGTAAGACCATATGGCACACATTAGCTGACTCGCACAGCCAAGCCTTTTGTGTGCTAATGGCCCTGCCTGTGGCTGTGGTAAAACATCCTGGCTAGGAAGGGTTTGCTGTCCAGAATTTATAGGCCTCTCCTTGGTGGATATGCCCTGTCAAGAGCCGGTTTGCTCAGCGTTTTGGCACCCAGAGTCACTTGAAAATTCTGCCCTCGTGATCAATTACGAATACTTATCCAGATATTATACTGGGCCGCAGTTTGAGAGAGAAGAAAAGTAAAAATTACTGTTAGCAAAATAGCTCTTTGTTACAGAAGAACCTGTCAGATTCAGGAAGTGCGCAGCAGCTGCTCACTGACTTCAGCCGAAGCTAACACAGCTGCTTGGGGGCTTTGGGCCCAGCCCTTGAGATTCTACCTCATTCATTTGTATGGCATACGAGGGAATATATATCTCAAATGTGGTTTCCCGTTTTCCCCCCAGACTCCCGGAAGAAGCGGTGTGGCCCCAGGATGCGATTTTGACATGTTGAAATAGGGGGGAAGTGTTAGAGAGGCAGAAAGTGTGGCCATGGTCTCAAAGGTCAGAAGTCCTAAAGGGGTGTGGGAACTGTCACTCAGGTATGGGAGTTTTAGTGCTGGATGCTGTTGAAAAGGATTTTCTGGCTGTGGACTCTTCAGCCCAAACAGCTCCAGTGTGTCGTGTATATGATGAGGAGCCTCTGACTGTTTTAGGGGTGGGAAGCTCAGACTCATCCTCTGTGGCCTTAGCAGTGTTGACCTGCTGCACAAGTGACCCAGAAAGTCCTACAGGGGATGACCCCAGGAGCGGGGCTGCCTCCTGCAGCTGTGATTGCAGGAGGGAGGGAGCTCTGGGAGTTACCTCGTGGCTGTTAGTGGCCTTCCCTGGTCTCTTATCACACCCTAGGGTTCTTTCTCCATGTTGAAAACCTAATGTTAGCCATGTTTACTTTCCTTGGAAGACTTCTTTGCATTTCTCTTTTCTTGCCATAACCCTCCTACCTGCCATCGAGTCTTGTCGTAGTTTTCTGATGCTGCTAAAACACGATGACCAAGAACACTTAGCGTTTACTTGGGCTTATGATTCCAGAGCTTTAAGAGTCCAGCGTGGCAGGAAAGCCTGCCAGCAAAGGGCAGGCATGGTGGCAGGCGCAGGAACTCAGTGCTCGTCGAGAAGAGGACAGGGATGGAGTGAGACTCTAAACATGTGAAGCTGGCCTCCGTCCAGCCCACATTTCTTCAGACAGTGCCACCAGCGAGGCACCCAGTGTTCAAATCTCTGAAGCTTTGTGGGGGCATTTCTCATCCAAACTGCTGTGTATGTCTGCCCTTCCCGAGTGTTGTGCTTCACAGCCTGGGAAGAGGGCACTTCCCGAGCCAACGACTGTTAGATAGCTCATATTACCATTTCATCTGAGGGCAAAGTCGTCCTTTGAGTAGCGTAATATCTTGGGCGGCTGAGGAAGCAGAGACCCCCACAGCTTCCTGTTGTGAGGGAGGCTCACACCCTTGCTTCCCTACCCTGCACAGGCAGGCAGGCAGGCATCCGAGTTATTCGGCACAGCCCCCAGCCAGGTTTTCACGTCCTTCCTTCTCTTTGACTCCTCCTAGAATCCATTCAATGTTTCCTTCCTATCAACAGAGGGATGCTTGGTTGATCCTGTATTCATCTTGTAAATAATCAACAACTCTCTGTGAAATAACCTGGGGAAAGAGGAGGGGCGTCTGTTCAGGCCGAACACTAAAGGTGTCTGTTTTCCATTCCCCGAGGAGGGAGGAGCAGGAAATGGGCCCTTTATCATCAGCCTCTTCTTAATGTCTGCTCTCTCCAAAGCAGGGTCAGATGCAAGGTGAGATGAGGTGCATCTAAGGTGTAGCTTACTTAAGGCATTTGTGACTACATTTTGAATTTTACCTGGCAAGTGTCTGGAAACTCATTTTGGCATGGATCCCATGTGCCCTGCAGGCCAAGTGCTCTAGTGCCAGGCCTGGATCAGGGGGCTTTGACCAGACAGTCGCTCTCTGAAAGACAGTACATTGCCACATAGACTCTTCCCATCTTTCTAATATCATCTACTTCTGACCCACACAGCTCTCCATACTGCTATGATCTTTGCTGTGGCTCACATCCAGCCCACTAGTGTGTACTAAGCATCCCACCATGTGCCTTCAATCAAACAAAACCAGAACCAGCGCCTGCTTCCAAAAGATGTGTGTCCCAGTAGGGCAGAGAGGCAGTAAATAAACACAGACAGCAGCGGGGTATTGGCGGTAACACATACTGAGGGAGGCCCAGTAAGGAGAGGGGCATAGCAGGTGGAGAGAGTGATGCTTGCATGAGGTTTCCAAGGAGACAGTCAGGTGAGAGGACCATCGAACAGAGACCAGATGGACCTCTAGAGAAGTAACTCTGCAGGCAGGAGGAAGACATGAGAGAAAGGCATTGGGTTTGTGGTTATTTGGCCTGTTCAAGAAAGAGGCAGGGAGCCATTATGCTTGGAGGTGGAGGAGGGTAGAAGGACATGAGGAAAAGGTACAGGAATGGGGGTCATGAAGAGCAGGCTGGGGGCATTGAAATTTGGATCTGAATTAAGAAGCACTGTTATATTTGGGAAGCAGGCATTCCATGGAGGTTTTATGTATATAATCCTGGATTCTCAGAGGGGAAAATTGTGAAGGGAGGTATCTGTTTGTGGGTACCACAGTAGTCCAGGGGTGAGCTGATGCTTGGGTAGCATGGAGTTTGGTGAACATGCAGGTATGGTTTGACCAGCCTTGTTCTGTCTCTAAGCCCCACATGATCGCTCGTGTGCTTCAGTGTGCACATAGTAAACCAGATATGACTATCTTCAGATCTGGACTCGGCTTGGTCCAGGGCACGCATTCTCTTTGGGGCTCCTTTGCCTTCCCCCATTCATGCACCTCAATATTTTCACAGTAGGATGTGAGGAACGTCCTATTCTCATGGGCTTTCTGAGTACACATCTCGTCTTTCTTTGCCCCTGGTCTGTTCCCCATGAAGACTCCTTTTCCTTTCAACATTACCTCAGCAGCCCTGCTCTGGGAGGTCTTCCTGAGTCCTCAGTGCTCATGTGATGTGGGAAGAAGATGAAGAGAAAGAAGAAAAGAAGGACAAGATGGAAGAAAGATGACAGGGAGGAGAGAAAAGAGGGAGGGGCAACAGGAAGAAGGAGGGACAAAGTGAAAGGAGGGTAGGAAGGATTAGGGGACAGAAAAAGACAGAAAGCAAAGAGAACGTACTGGGGCTGCATCCAGAGAGGAACAAAGTCTAATATTCGTGTACATGATGGGGTTCAGGATCACTGGGGACCAGTGGGAGCAAGTTGGGGAGGAGAGAGCAGAGGGCCAGAGACATTGAGAGACCTAACATTCTCAAGTTCCTTCTCCCCTAAGCAGACCTGTGCAGTGATGTTTTGGAGAGCTGTCTTAAGCCTGAACATGTTCTCAACCGTGGAGAACTGGATGGGACCCATCCCTTTGCCTTCCCAGCTGTATAACAGGCAGGCTTTGTTTTCTAGACTTTCAGGCTGGGTCTCTGAACATCTTCACGGGGTCCTCTTGATGAACAGATTAAATTGGAATGAGCAGGTAGGGAAACTAGGCAGAGTTTCCTACTGAACCTGTCTTGAGAAATGTGAATTTTACAGTTTTTTTTCCTTTCAAACTAGTCCCTCCATTTAATCAGGCAACATTCCAGGACCAAGGGAGTAATGCAGAGGAGACTACTTTGGGTCACTTGAGTCATTAAGGTCACTGCATAAATTAAATGCAACAATACACTTCCCAGCTGGTTTGATGATGGGGTCTAATGAGGGTGGTTGCCCCCATGGTCTCTCACTGCATGGATTCTCACCACAGAAGGATGCAAACAGACTCAGTGGCCTGCTTCTCCATGGTTGGGGGCGTCTATACGGATGGAGGAGCGCGTATTATGTGACTGCACAGGGAGGGGGCAGGGGCACTCAGCACGTCCTTCTATAGGATGCAGCTTGGGGAAGTCACTGTTAGACAGCCAGGCTCATGAAGACAGCAGGTCCCACACAGTAATTCTGAAGAGTGGTGTGTGGGGGAGAGGAGGGAGAGAGGAGAGATAGAGTGAATCACACTTCTTTAGACAATTTCTCTGGAGAGACTGAGAATCATTAGGCAGGTTAGGAAAGGGACTCAGGGGTTGTGAAGTCGTGGAGTTGGGTGTGCAGGGAGGTGAGGAGGATCTGGGAGGAGTTGAAGGAGGGGAGAATGTGAGGGGAGAAAAATATTTTCGAATATATATATTATT